>NC_056727.1:233586056-233876056 GCF_019279795.1 Protopterus annectens
ACAATTCTGAACACTACTGTGGACTCCTTTAAGGACCCTGAGCCAGTGGTCAACATTACTCAAGCCACTGCATCACTTTACATATGCCTTCTACCGGCACCTACAGGACTGCATGGATCGGGCATTCCCTTACCCAACTGTGGTTCATTGTACCAATGCCAAGCATCCAGTGTGGTGTACCCCAGCCATACACAAGCTGTACAATGAGAGGAGGTGGCTACTACAAGGCAGAGCAGACACCTTGTGAGGTATGACACCCTTGCTCATTATATGTGAAGAGCTACAGGCTGACATGACATAGTCCGGGGCAGGTTCCACAGATATATCTCCAAGGACTCGACAGACAATCATACGGCCTTCATTTGCTATGCTGGACACCTGGGAGGTAACTCCCAGATATGCTGTGACTGGGTTCACAATGATGTGGAGTTTACTGAACATACACACATTGCCAACATACGGGCTGACAGGTTCGGTGAAGACATCTCCACCCCCTCCCCCCCACATGGAAAGATGTCTGTACCAGCGGTTTGTGGTCCCCGAATGTTCTGTAACGCACGGGTGGGACATGCTCTGTCCAAGGTAGTGAACACAGCATCCATGGCACCAGCTGGTGTCCCGACTGTGTACTCCGCGATCTCATTGAGGAATTAGACCCACAGTTAGGACAGCTGTTTATTCTTAGCCTCACCTCGGGTAACGTACCCAAGTTGTGGCGCACGGCGACTGTAGTCCCACTTCACAGGGCCAGTGCCTCCACTGACCCTGGTTATTACCATCCCATTACCATGAGAAGACTTATCTGCAAAGACATGGGGAAGGATCATACTGCAGCCCGTAGATGACGACATAGGGGACCTGCATACTTTGCATCCAACCCAGTTTTGCTTGGTCAGGGGCAGTTCATGCGTTTAAATCCTGGTTGACGTTTTAGGGACAGTCACCGAGGCCATTGATGAGGGTCATGCAGTCCATACAGCCTACCTCGACCTGGCAAAGGGCTTCAACACAATACCCCCCTCGGGTATCATTGATAAACCCATCGGCTTGGATGTGAACACGTACATCGCAGGATGGGTTGCAAACTGGCTAGGTGACACAACCCATGCGGTCATAGTTGCTGGCAGCATGTTGGACATACTGCCTGTCACAGGCGGTGTCCCACAGGGCTCTGCCCTGGGTCCACTCTTTTTCTACATCTACATTTCCACAGTACAAGCACACACAGGGGTGTTATGGCTGACATTGTTTGTAGATGACTGCGAACCAGGTGCCATAGTGGGACGGACATCTGACACAGATATCCTTCAAAGGGGCCTCCCAGATATGGATGTCTGCTGTCAGGGACATGGCCTACAGCTGAATGCCAGGTGATGCATAGTCATACCCATCGGGAAGAACGAGGTCACCCCTGTCCGGCATATGGGTGGCAGTCCACTGAGCACGGGGGGAATTACCAGGGATCTGGGGACCCAGGTTGTCAGTCACCATTCGTTCGACACACACGTTGCTATCATGGTTCGGTAGAACTTCTACATTGCCCACCTGATCATGCAGGGATTCACATCTAGATCAGGGTAGGTCATTGTCTCCTTGTACTCATTACTCGTTACACCTATGATTGAGTACATTGCCCCATTCGGAAGGTATCTGGCCCGACACCTACAGCAGCTGGGAAGGCCCCATAGGTTAATCGTCAGACAGATGCAGGGTGTCAGGGATTTGTGTTATGCTGCCCCACTGTAAGGACTCCTGCTCCATTCAGTCACATACCTCTTGTTCAGTGTTGACCTGTGCCTGACATACGAGGCCATGTCGACCCATATTTGATGACTATGCTTCACCTACTGGATCTACATCCTCGAACCACAAGGGCAGGTGACGTGAACCTTGACACGGTCATTAATAGAATGTGTTGGAGTGACACATACATCACCCAGACACTCACTATGCTGTGGATCTACATCACAGTACATGTGAGGCAGAGAACCTTGCTAGCCTTGTTCGAGGGGGATCTTGTCCGTTGGATGGGGGATTGCAGATATACCCCAGGGATTACATCATTGTCACTGCTTGACAGAGGTACAGCAATATAATAGGCATTTATCTCCAGACCGGAGGGTTGGCGAAGGAAACCTAACTATGGTCTAGGGTTATGGCTGCCCTTGGGTAGATAGCCTACTCTGTACCTATGGACCTATGAACCTATGTTCATAGTTTGTCCCATTCACATTTGTCTATCCCCTATCCTCTTTCTCATGTGTATATTTCTGTGGCACGTGATTGAACTCTGTATTACCTGCAGGTATGCTGTCTACAGTGCACATACGTCACGGTTGATTACAGTGTATCTGTGTACCTACCTCTGTGATACTGAGGACTACCACGCATCCTTCACAGCATTACATGCATATGTCCATCCTATTATTCTTTGGCCTAAGGGGGGGTGTTAAGGCAACGCTTACATGTGTCCCTGTTTGTGCGCGCGTCATGGTGGTCTTTGACCAGCCTCCGTTGCTGTCGTGGGATGGACGGTGGTGTTGGTGTGTGTTTGGCATGTGTTTTCACTGCCGGTACATCTGTGGGAGGTGGGGTTGGCACATGTTCCTCTTTGTAGGGGGCCCCATCCTGGACTTTTGTGTCATGCATCTACACTTGGCACGTGCCATATGTCCTGTGCTATTCCCACAGTCGTGTATGCCTTCATGCATTACTACTGCGTGTTACTGGCTGTTTGTATGTGGTACACATGGCTAATTATGGTGGATGGCTTGGCCTATTCCCATGCTATGACATACCCATCCATCCAGGCATATGCATGTTATTCCGTCCTTTGCATTGGCCATGGGTGTTTGGCCGTCCGGCAACGCTACTCTCAACATGTGATGTCCCACCTTCCCCTTCTGTGCCTGTGGCACCCTGTTAGGGCGTCCTGTTTGGTAGGCAGGTGTTCCACTATATGTGTTGTGTTTGACATGTCTGCATAGCTAATCATCGGTACGGTGGCTGAACATACCGCCTTGTCCAGATGTGTACAGTTATGGGCACCGTGGCGTGTGCACGCCTATGGGGTTTCGACAGGTCCATACCACATGCGGGATGTACACATTCTGCCAACACATTCACATGCAGCCATTTGGATATCTGTACCTGAGGCTGGTTGTTAACGTGTGGGGTACATATTTGCCCGTGTGGCACTGCCTAGGACAATACCTCTTACCACATTTCAGGTATGCCCATTGTGTGTAGGTGTGTAGCTGCGCAAGGCTACTAGCTGGGTTGGGTGCACGGTCGTACGTGGGTGCGGGTTACATGCTATGGCGGGGCTGTTGTGTATTACATTTGCATGCATGAGTTCTGCTTCTGGATATTACGCTTAGACATACGCCGTCCTATGTGTATGCGACGAGCACGTTGCTGGGTGTGGTACATGTTGCTATGGACATGTTTGCCTGTGTTTAGGGTATCTTGTTTCCTTCTTGTTGTTATATCGACACGGCTACCCGGCTGTGTACTTTCACTACTGCTGGTGACCATGCCCATGTCGCTACTTCTATGTCGGTGCGGCGCGCTGACATGCTGTGGTACACCTTCACTGGGTATGCCCACTGACAGTGCATTGCGGGACGGGCACGGTATTACGCGTATCCTTTGTTCCTTGGACGGGTACACTTAGGACTTCGTGGGTTAATGTTTGGTTCTCCGTTTTGTTGGAACGGGTACTATGTTGCATAGTCTGCGTACGTTTCATTCTCCGCGGGCCCTGGCTGGTGCGGTTACTATTACAGGCGGACTGTGGAAGTCAGCACGTTAGGTTGCTCATCGCCTGCCGGCTTGGCCACGCCTCCGGACGCATCCTGCTTGGGCTCGTCACGTGCCCTACGCACGTGTCTGTGGTTGTGGCGCGCACTCATTACTATGCATATGGCGCTGCTATGCCGACTATTCACTGCACCGCCGGCGCAAGCCTTACACCAGCCTTGCGCCGAGCTTCATGAATCCCGGGGTATGTGTATGTATATATATATATATATATATATATATATATATATATATATGTATGTATATATATATATATATATATATATATATATATGTATATATATATATATATATATATATATGTGTCTATATGTATATAATATATATGCAATTGCATATAACAAACCTTACACTAATTGAGTAAAGTTGCCATGATATGGAGCTTCCAGGTCTACAGCTGGACAAAGCACCCTCATAACAGTACCTGTGCACATGCTACATATATGCTACTACATATCCTATATTCTGTCACTCTTTTACTGAAAACCCTATATGTATATATCAGGGGATACTCGAGGTGTTATTTATACTACTTTATATGTGTGTATATATATATATATATATATATATATATATATATATATATTTATATATAGTATTTATACTATTTGGGCAGAGCACAGGGGAACTTCCCCTACTGTTCATTGCTGAGAGTGAGAACCATTTTGGAGGAGCACTTCCTGTTTCCATTTCAGGTGCAGAGGTGGCCTGGAGAAACAGGGAGGCAGATGGAGATAAGGAGATGATGGATTAGTGAAAGAAATAAAGGCGAACGCAAATATCGAGACCAGAGAATGTGTGCAGGATTCTGAAGAAATGTTTCAAAGAAACATGTCGGATGAAGATGAGTCAGCAAATGATGGATGTGTAATTGCAACCCTCCAGTCAGTAGGGTTGTGGGACGATTTACTTAAAGAAATGGTGGTACAGATTGAGCTAGAATCTGAAGGAGTTGTTTCCTGGGGGGACATTATGGAGAAAACACAAAAGGAGGATGCAGAGGCAATCCTGAAGAATAGTGGCAAGATGGAAAAAAAAGCATATGCAGAGAAAGTAAAAGAAGGCAGAAGAAAATGAAAACCAGAAGTATGTGGTAAGGATTCAAAGTAAATAAGAATAAGAAATGGACAGGTATGAGGTATGGGGCAATTTAATAGCTCCTTTGGGTGTAAAAGCACACAAGGTAAGAGCATTTATTCTTATTAACAAATAGACATTTTGTGACATTATGTTTGAGACTGTTTTTTCAATGGAAATTTTTCTCAGCGAATATTAAAAAAAAGAAAGACTGTAACCCAAGGAATCTTTATGTGATGAAAGCATTTACCAAGGAAACAAAAAAGAAGATTCATGTACTATTCTGAGCAAAGGTAGAAAGAGAGACTTTGAAAGGGCATTTAAAGCTTTATGTAAAGATACCAGACATTACAAAAGTTTAAAACAAAAGGGGTTTGTGGACTGGTGGCTGAGATTGTAATATTGTGTTAAAATTAGAGAAAAAATATACATATACCAAGCATGATAAATGTGGAAAGGGAATAGGGGTGTTGTAAAATACTGGGACAACCCAAAACATGTTTCTTTTGTGAAAAAGAATGACATTTGATAAGTAACTGTGAGAAAAAATGTCACATTTGGGAGGAAATTGTACACAATGCAAAAAAAAATGTGAATTGAATTGTTAGAAATGTAACAAAATTGGACATTTATAGATGGATTACAAAATGAAAATAACAGTTAGAAAAAGAAAAAAAATGAACAAAGAGAAGAACATTTAGAAGTGGAAGTAGAAGAAAAATTAGATGAGGAAAAAATAATAATGAGGACATAGAAGAAGGGTCTGAAATAAGTGATGAAGAAGACAGACAGTGAGATAGAAGAAAGAAAAGAATGATATTGATAAAAGGGTAAAAGACAGATAAAGAATATTTAAGAGGATAAGTACAAAAGAAAAAATAAAGGAAATGGATTAAAGAGAATATATACAGCTAAAGATTGGGCTTGGTATAATGGTTAAGGTGTTTGAGTCTCACCTTTGGGAAGGAAATTGGTAAGACTTAGAATGGCCTGTTAAGAAAGCTAGCCTAGTAATCAGCTATGAACTTATGAAACCATGAATCTAAGGAAAAAGAAAAATGAAAATTTTAGAGTGCTTTCTTTAAATGTGAATAGTATTAAGAATATAATAATAAGAATAGGTATTTTGGAGTGGTGTAATACATTTGATGTAGATGTAATTATATTAGAAGAAACCAGACTTTTAACAAATGAAGAAAGATTACAAACGGAGAAACTATGAGGAGGAAAGACAATCTGGAATTTAGGAAATGACAGATGGTCTGCAATACCCGTATTTTGTAGAAATACAGTAAAGATATTAGATGTAACTTTATCAAAAATATGAAGATCAACCATTGTAGATTTAAAATGGAAACAACAGGTATATAGTATTATAACATTATATGCGAATACTAAGTGTAAAAAAGGAGAGCTTATTTCACCAGATTTTAACTGCATATTAAAACTTGAAAAGAGACCACAGCTCTGTCTCTTGTGAGTCAGGCAGAATTTTTTTTCCTCACTCTCCCACCTGGTTACTGTAGTGATGTTCTTCATGTTTCACTGTTGCAGTCGTTACATTTGGGTAATCTGCTGGCAGGTTGCCCTCAGTCGGCCTGATTAACAAAGTCTTGGGTCCTGTGTCGGTTGCTGTCCCTTCTTCCATGATGTCAGGTCGTCAGGGGTATAAAACATGCAGCCAACGCCATTTTCATCAGTCTTTCTTGCCGCATGGTGCCCGAAGCAGAAGCAGTTCGCAAGTACCGGTCAGCCGACTCCTGAAATTTTCGTTTTCAAGTTTCAGAACCGAAGTTTTCATCCTAAAGCTAAGTACCCCATTGGGGAAACTTTTTCTTGCTCCTTACCGATGTCAGTAAAAGTTAATAATTGTATTACTTGTGGGAAGCAAATACCTCATAAGGATTTTCATTTGTACTGTATTCCTTGCCTAGGCCCTGACCACAATGTGCCTTGCTGTCAGTTTTATGCTAAATTTATTCAACGCACTATTAAGCATCGGTATATTTTTGCATCAAAATATTTTGCCTTAAGATTTAACTATCCAGAAATGTTGTCGGTTAGCAATCCAACTACCGGAATACATAAAAAATGCAAAGAAAAAGACAGAGACAGACCGTTGAGGTCCAGAACTGATGACAAAGCTTCTAAGCCAGTCGTCGGTTCGCAGGTACTCAGTGAGGTGCTTTCGCAACCCCTGATACCCGCTACTTTTGATTAACAGGCCTCTACTGAGACCCATTCGGAGTCCAGTATGCCATGAGATACTTTAAGTATTGAACCCGCGGATGTCACTACCTTAGATGAGTTCAGAGCCACTGAGCAGGCACCGGCTTCTGAGGGTGTTTTCAGGCCTAAAGTTTTGTATATTAAACTGACGTCATCTTCAAAACCTAGGCCAAAATCTGCTTCTGTGTTCTAAAAAACGACGCTTGGGCCACGTGCACAGGCCCCTATGCCTAAAAAACAAATTATTAAAATGGCTGAGGATTTAATTACCTTGATCAGGGGTTCCCATCCTCCTCCTGCTAAGAGGTCTAGGCAAGGCACTGACTATGAATCATCAGATCAGGTTTCTATTTCTTCTGATTCCTCTTCTGATCAGGAATTATCTGTTCCACCTTATGAGGACTCTGATGCAGAATATTCCATCCCTTCTGCTTCTACTCCTGAGGATTTTTCTTTTGGAGAAACTTTGCATACCTTAAGGGAACACTTTCACTGGGAGAGTCAGGATTTCTCAGAATCTAAAAAGAGGCTTAGGGATTTCCTTCTTCTTCTTCAGCATAGGCCTTTGACTATACCTCCTGTTCTAGACATTGTTGATGATGTTTTCTCAGAATCCAGCATGGCTCCTGATTCCCTGCATCTGGCTCCTAGTTAGCTAGACAGATATTACAGGGTTCTGACTCCCACAAATTTCTCTTTAAAAACCCTACTGCTGACCCTGAAATCATTTCTCAGGGTCCCAAGGGCGTTAAGGCTTCTACTGCTAAAAATCCTACCCCTTCTGATAGAGACTCCAGGGCGCTGGATAGATGGGGTAAGAAGGTTTACATGTCTGCAACCTTGGCAATCAGGGCTTTAAACTGTCAATTTCATATGCTTAAATATCAGCAGCATGTCATGGGCTTACATAAACAGAAAATTATGTTGATTTCTGACTGTGTGGAAAATAAAAAGTTGCAGGATTTATTGCATTCAGCTGAACAAGTTGGAAAGCATACTTTGCAATGTGGTTTTGATTCCTTGGAGGCCTCTTGCTGGGCCGCTGTAACTGGATCTGTGATAAGAAGGCATGCTTGGCTCAAGGAGCAAAATATGCCTGATCATGTTAAAGCAAAATTGTTGGATGCTCCTTTACAACAGGACAGTCTATTTGGTAATAAGGCAGAAGAATTTTTGAAAAAGATGGAAGATAAAGCTAAATCTATGTAAACTGTAAAAGATTTCCTACAAGTGCAGCCATCTAGGTTCTGTAGGCACTGGCCTACTAAGAATTGGTCCTTTCCAGTACCCACCAGAGCTGCTCAGGTCAAACCCAGGCACTCCAAAGGATCCGGGTTTCAGTCACAAGGAACTTATAGAATAAAACAATGGGGTGCCTCCACCTCCAAATCTGGAAGTAACAAGGCACCTTCCTATGGTAAACAGTCTCAATGACTTTCCACTGCAATCACCAAGCACTTATCTTTTGGCCGCCTCTTTGGGGGGAAACTGGCACTTCATGCACGAAACTGGCAACTAATTACCCAGGACAAGTGGGTTTTAAATATAGTATCCCAGGGATACAGATTTAATTTCCACACATTGCCAATCCCAAAAGGATGGCCAGATCTGCCTCCAAATCAGTGGGCAGAGGCCCAGAAACAAGTTTTGCCCCTCATGAATATGGGGGCTATTCAACCAGTACCAGAACAGGAAAAGGGACAAGGTTTTTATTCAAGACCTTTCCTGGTACCCAGAAAAGGCAAATCATGGCATCCAATTCTGGACTTATCCATTCTAAATACATTTCTGGACATTCCAAAATTCAAGATGCTGACTCTACAACAGTTACTGCCTATGCTAGGCAAGGATGCCTGCTTGGTAAATCTAGACTTAAAAGATACTTACCTGCATATCCCAATCAGGGAATCTTGAAGAAGATACCTCCGCTTCAAAGCAGGCTATTTGCATTACCAGTTCTCTGCACTGCCCTTTGGCTTATCTACTGTGCCCAGGGTCTTCACAAAGTGCCTGACACCAGTAATTGCATTTTGCAGACAAAGAAACATTCAAATTTATCCTTACCTGGACAATTGTCTAATTCAGGCAGAAAACAAGGACACTCTTCTAAAACATCTGACGTTTGTAAAAAGACTTCTAACTTGTCTAGGGTACACCATAAATGAAAAGAAATCACAACTGGTACCCTATCAAATAATTACATTCCTGGGTGCAAGTTTGAATACAACTGCCCAGATGACTTACCTTACACCAGAAAAACAAATTCAATTGATGTCTTACTTCAAACAAGTGGCCACAAAAACCCAGCTATCTGCAAGACAAATTCTGCAGGCCTTGAGGTTCATGGCTTCCTGCATTCTAATAATTCCATATGCAAGACTGCATATGAGGAAACTTCAATGGTACCTAAAACGCTTATGAAGTCAACATTGTCACAGCCTGGAAACAGTGATTCCTATCATTCCTTGCCTGCATCAAGGGTTCCTATGGTGGGCAGAGGCCTGCCACCAAAACAAGGGACTGTCATTCATTCCACCCCCTGCCACTCAAACCCTGACTACAGAAGCATCAGATTATGCTTGGGGGGGGGGCGCATCTGACAGGGAGATGCATTCAGACCCAGTGGAGCCCAAATCAAATGCACCTACATATCAACCAGAAAGAGATGCTAGCTGTACGGAATGCTCTGACAGCCTTCAAGGACTATCTGCATCCAGGACAACTACTGATAAAGACAGACACACCACAGTCATGTGGTACATAAACAAGCAGGGGTTACCCATTCCTACCCCTTTGTAGACTAGCCATGGCTTTGTGGAACACAACCTTGACTTACCAAATACAACTCCAAGCTCAATTTCTGCCAGGAAAGCAAAATACTCTGGCAAACAAACTAAGCAGAAATCTTATGGACCCACATGAATGGAAATTGGATCCATAAATCTTCAGCATGTTGACACACAAATGGGGGAGCCCAGACATAGATCTTTTTGCCTCACCCCAAAACTATCAGTTGGACAAATTCTGCACAAGAATTCATCACAAAAAAGCTTGGAAAGTGGATGCTCTATCCTTCAGCTGGAAAAACCTATCAGTCTATGCCTTTCCCCCTCTGCCTCTGCTCTCCAAGGTCTTACTAAAAGTCAGACAGGAAAAAACAAAAATGATTCTGATTGCTCCAGACTGGCCTCAACAACACTGGTACCCGCTCCTACGCAACAAGTCACACCTTCCTCCGTGGTACCTGCCTCAGACACCTTATGTACTATCTCAGCAGAACTATCAAATTCTGCACACTCAGCTCCAAACTCTGAATCTTGCAGCATGGCTAATCAACTAATTTCACCAATTACATCTCTAAGCAAACCTGTGATGGATGTCATTTTGGAGGCTAGAAGGCCTAGTACTAGAAAATCTTATGCTGACAAATGGAAAAGATTCTGTGCCTGGAACCAAGCACAAGGAATAAGCACAGCAATGCCCAATATTCCTCAGATCCTGCAATATTTAACTGAGATGCTTCACAAGGGCCTATCTTTTTCTTCCATAAAAATCCATGCCTCTGCCATTTCAGCTCATTACAACACAGAGCCTCCCCTCTTCTCTCATCCTCTGCTAAAGCAGTACCTCAGAGGGGCCAAAAATTTAAGACCTCCCAGGAGAGGACCAACTCCTGCATGGGACCTCAATTTTGTGTTGGAAAAACTCACTCTACCTCCTTTTGAGCCAGCCGCTACTGCAGACCTAAATTTTCTCTCTTGGAAGACAGCTTTTCTTTTAGCAGTCACTTCAGCTAGAAGGATTTCAGAACTACAGGCTCTCATGGCAGTGGAGCCTTTTATTATCTTTTACCCGGACAGGGTGGCTCTCAGGACCAATCCATCCTTTATGCCTAAAGTGGTATCTAGTGTGGCTCTTAATCAGACCATTCATCTGCCAACCTTCTTCCCAAATCCACAGAACAAGGGTGAGCGGATTCTGCATTCATTGGATGTACACAGACAACTAAGATTCTACTTAAACAGGACAAAATCTCTAAGAAAATCTGAGCAATTACTGGTGGCATTTGCTGCAGGGGCAGAGGGAAAGGCTATTTCAAAGCAGACTGTTTCAGAATGGATAAGCCATTGTATTTGTTTCTGCTACATGCACCATGGTAAACCTGTCCCCAAGGGGATGAGATCCCATTCCACCAGGGCTGCATCTACTTCTGCAGCCTTTCTCAGAGGGGTTCCTACCAGAGACATTCTAGAAGCTGCTACCTGGAGCTCAGTTAATACGTTCACCAAACATTACCATTTACCTCTCTTCTCTAAATCCAGAGCAGGCTTTGCCACTGCTGTCCTGCAAGGCCTTATAGCTGCTCCTAATGCTGTATAATTCCATCCTCCCAACCATAGCTTTAGGATTCTACCCAAATGTAATGACTGCAACAGTGAAACACGAAGAATATAGTACAGTTGTGTACACTTACCATAGATTTAGATGTTTGAGTGTATTCACTGTTGCAGTCCTGGTTACCCACCCTCCAGCCTCCTGTTTTTCTCTTACTATACCTCTTCTTTCTTTTACTATGCTTAAAAGCCTTTTTGGTATTTGCTTTTATTTGGAGGTATATTTTTTGTGTTCTAAATTACTTGTATATATATATATATATATATATATATATATATATATATATATATATATATATATATTGCTCCCCATTTGGGGGGCACCTGACATCTGGGGCAAGAAAAACTGATGAAAATGGCTTCGGCTGCATGTTTTATACCCCTGATGACCTGACGTCATGGAAGAAGGGGCAGCAACCGACGCAGGACCCAAGACTTTGTTAATCAGGCCAACTGAGGGCAACCTGCCAGCAGATTACCCAAATATAATGACTGCAACAGTGAATACACTCAAACATCTACATTTATGGTAAGTGTACACAACTGTACTTTCCCAAACACCACTGTCTTTCTAGTTGCCTTCCCCTTATGTTAATTTGACCATATATCTCATTTCCTCTGTTTTTACTGGCTTGTGTGAGTAAGCACAAAATTATCATTTTGTGAAATCACTCCCCATCAACTTTTTAAATTTATTGGCCATCCTAATGTATTCCATAGTACCAGAATACAAAAGTGACCACCCCCTTTCAATCTATCTTGCTGTTTTAAAAATAGTGACTCTCCAGTAAAACTTAACTTTTTAGACAGGTAAAACAAGTTACCTACTTTCACATCTAACTCCTCTAATACACACTGCAGTATTTAGGATAAACCATTTTTTTTTTCATCTTACCTTTAAGCATCCCTGTGACTAGCAGTTGTTTTAAAACCTGCTGGAAAGCACTAGGAAGTCTTAAACTGATACAAGCACTCAACTCTCCTTGTTAATAAGGAGAAATTAATCGTAGGCACTAAACAGTGTATAATTGCAAAGTACCTTGCTAAGGTAAGGGAAAACAGCTCCTGTACTTTACAAAAAAAAAGCACCAAACCAGGCATGTCCAAGAGTCAGCTTCCGGTGATTTCTCCTGTCCACCTGGTGAATCTGGGCATACTGGGGCAATGCAGCAATTGCCTCATGTACACAGACAACCCTCTCCTCCTACCACCCAACACTACAACCTACGAGGGGATGCACTTACATAGCCAAACTGGAAGCAAAGCTCTCTCCACCCAAGATTGTGCTAGACAGTCAAGAGGAGAAGGTTAACACCCGCACTACACCTCAAGCAACACATAGCCCTTCTAAACCCACACCACCAACACCCACACATAGCAACACTCAACCCATATATGTGGAAGCCCTTAACAATAACCTGCCCAAGCAAGCAACACGACCTCCAAAGCTGAAACACAAACACCATTTGCAACTAAAGTGTCACATAGCTCACAACACCGGTGTGCCACCCAACAACAGCTCCTAAGCCAAGACAACGTACCCAACACTTTAGTCATAGGTGACTCTATAGTCAGGTACACTGATGTCCCACTCACCAGGCTGAACAAGGAGAAAATTACAGTCAGATGCCTGTCAGGTGACAGGATCTGCCACATAATGCATGCACTCAAGTCACTCCACAACAAGTACAAATATGACTCTGTCATTGTCCATGTTGGAGTGGATGACTTGAGACGTACCTCTCTGGACTACATGAAAAGAGACATGGAAGAGCTCTCGGATCTTGTGGTCCAGGCAGGTATGACCCTAGCCCTGCGTAGCATCCTGCCTTCACCCAGAATGATACCACAGTATAATGACAAAATGATTGACTTCAACAATTGGCTAAGCTTCTGGTGTCATTCAAAGGGGATCCAGTATCTGTCTGCCTGGGACAACATGATCAACAGACCACGATGCTTTGCCAGAGATGGTCTGCACCTGTCAGCCCTGGGATTCAGGTTACTGGCTAAGGCTCTTGCCACCCCTATGGTGCCTTTTTTAGGCAAAGTTCAAAGGAAAAAAACACCACCGTAAGAGGTACAAGCATGCAAAATCTGAAGGTAATGCTACTCAATGCTAGAAGTCTAAACCACAAAATGTAGTCTCTTGAGGCACTCCTAAAAATGGAGAACATTGATATCTGTGCAGTAACTGAGACCTGGTTCAAGGCTCCAGAGAGCACCCCTGCAATACCAGGCTACAACTCTTACCACACTTTTCGGCCACCAAACCAGGACTGAAACACTAAAGGTGGAGGAGTGTCCATATTCACCAAGGATATTCACACCAGGCTAGTTGCCCAACACAATGTGTCTGAAATTCTCCAGGTGCAACTAACACTAGATAAGACTGCAGTCCAAACTGTAGCTTGCTACACATCCCCCACCATGCCTCAAGATTCTCCCTGCACCTTTCAAAACATACTGGAAAATATTAAGATACAACCAAATACCCTAATAATGGGTGATTTCAACTACCCTGCCATTAATTGGGAAAACTACTCATGTCCCAACACCTTTGCCTAATGGTTCTTGGAATTCATAAATTCCAACAACCTGGATCAACTAATCCTTAGTCCCACCAGGAGCTCCAGTTTCCTTGACCTGGTCATTACCAACATGGGAAATCGATGCTCTACACCTATGATCATCCCCTTGGTCAGGTCTGATCATAAGCTAATCACCCTTAACATCCACATCCTACTCCCAGTAAGGAAACCTCCATAAAACAAACTTCTCCAAAGCCAACTTCATGCTACTCAAGTCAGAAATGACAAACTTCATGACACCCATGCAGACGGGAACTGAAAGTTCGACTGCTGAATCCTACACTAAGGCACTGTATGAGCACAACCACTTGGGCATGAATTGTGCCATCCCCAATAGAACCAATACGCTCTCCTCCAAAAAAGGAAGTCAATCAGGTGGTCCCTTGCCATAAACAAACTTTACAACAAAAGGAAGAAATTGTTGCAGAAAAGAGGAAAATCCCAGGATGCAAAAAGCTCCCTTACCAGCCTCAGTAACAAGCTGAGATCCCTCATAAAATCCTCCAAAGCTAATTATGAAAATAAAATTTCCAAAGATTCCAAAGACGGTTGTCAAGAATCTAAATGGCAATGCTCAGATCTGCTCTGAGCTACAGCAAAATGGCATGAAATATACTGATCCCAAGGATATTGCCAATATCCTGACAGATTGATTCAGTGCAAACTTCACCCCCTCTCACCCCCTAAAGGGCCCATCTCAATACTGAAAGATTGCTGAATTCCAGTAATAATGGCCACACAGGTAAAAAATGCACTCTCCAAAGCTAAGAATACAGCATCCATGGGACCAGATGACATCCCAGGCTGTGTACTACATGAACCACAAAATGAACTGGCACCTCACCTAAGTGTCATGTTTAATCATAGCCTCACCTCAGGCTTCCTGCCCACTGAGTGGCACACAGCTACTGTTATCCCATTCCTCAAGGGGGTATCCACCTTGGATCCTGGGAACTACCGCCCCATCAGTCTGATGAGCTTGATCTGCAAGGCCATGGAACGTATTATCATGGAACTTAGACATTGCCAACCTTCAAACACCGGACCCCACACAGTTTGGGTTTGTGAAGGGCCGATCTCATCTCCTGAACCTGATTGACTTCTTCGAATCAGTCTCCAGAGCCATGAACAAGGGTAAAGTGATCCACACAGCCTGTCTGGACCTCGCCAAGGCCTTTGACACCATCCCCCACTCTGGAATCATAGATAAACTTACTGAGCTGGGCATTAATCCCTACATCACTTGATGGGTTGCCAACTGGTTTACTGACAGAACCCACACTGTAAAAGTAGCCAACTCCAAATCCAGCTCCAGACAAGTGGAATACCTCAGGGTTCAGTCCTGGGACTGTTCTTGCTTGGCATCTACCTCTCTGAAGTACAAGCCAACACTAAAGGACTCTGGTTAACAAAATCCGCAGATGACTGCAAACTGGGAGCCATTATTGAATCCCCAAATGATATGGATATTCTGCAAAAGAGCCTTAACGAAACAGATGCTTGGTGCCAGAGCCATGAGCTCAAGCTCAGTGCTAAGAAATGTATAGTTATCCCCTTTGGGAAAAAACATGTACCCATGAATTACCACATAGGTGGCAGTACACTAAACTCCAAAAGTGTGATAAGAGGCAGTGGTCTTACCTTCAATAACCACATCACCACAACAGGAAATCCTTCTATGTGGCACACCTCATCACTAAGGGCTTTTCATCCAGAAAAAAGGAGGTCATTGTCCCACTGTACTTATCCCTTATTAGACCTAACATAGAATACAACGTCCTGTTTGGTATGTACCTCTCAAGGCATCTGCAATAACTGGAAAGGCCGCAGAAATGCCTTAATGAAAGAAACACAGGCCTAAAGCAGATGCCCTATGCTGACTATCTAAAAAAACTCCACCTATACTCTGTCGCATATCGTCTACTCAGAGGTAATCTCTGCTTAACATACAAGGCCATGTCAAACCCAGAGCTGTTGGACATGCTACACTTAAAGAAATCCCAATCCCTCAGAGACATGTGCTCCAGGGATCTAAACCTTGTCATCACAATGAACAAAATATGCTAGAGGGATAGGTTCCTGACCCAGGGACTCCCCTGACACTGGAATAGACTGCCCATACATGTCAAGCAGAGCGCCTCTTTGGCCCTCTTCAAAAGGAACTTGATGATTGGATGGGAGATAGGAAATTCACCCTGGGGATCATGTCAGTCACCCTGCTAGACAGGGGTCCAGGGAAATAAATACTGTGGGAAGAAATAGCCAGGGAATTTTTATGGCAAGGCTTGTATAGGCCCTAGGGCCGATAGCCTAGTACCATCCTATGAACCTATGTAATGATAAATATGAATAATATAATAACAGGAGACTTTAATTGTTATTTAAAAGGCAAGCATAAAAATAAATGATATATAAGAAAAATGTTAGATGCTATTGTGAAGGCTGCCAGGCTAGCTAGATAAAATTTTGTAGATAATTCTATGTCATTGTAAATATTAATATAATCCACGGGTTTGTTTTGCAAATGTAAAAAAAAAAAAACTAAATGTAAGAAAACTGTGTTACATGCTGAACTTTAAAAATGTAACCACAGTGCACCCTGCTGGAAAAAAGCTGTTAAGTAAAGAATTACAACTGTGTTTGATTTCAAGCTTGGAGACAGGATGTCTGGGCTAACAAATTCTTTCTGTTGTTACTAAGACAGAGATAATTGCTAGATGTTACATATAAAAGTGTTTTGTATTGCTGTGGCTTCCTTGCCAGGCGCAGCTTACAAATAAATCTAAATTTTGTGTTTCTGTTAGTCTGGGAACTAAAGGAAAAGTGATAAAAATTATGTAATGTGAAATGACTCAGCAGTACTGCGTATCATTAATTTAAGACTTTTTCAGAGAGAAAGATTGAGCATTTTGGATTTTTTCTGAAGCTGACAACTCACCAGCAATTTGTCTTGTAAGTAAAGTTATTTAGGACATAGTATCTCTTAGAGTTAGACAGGCATTTAGCCAGATTAGTCTAGCTGTTTTCTATATTTATGTCAGACTATCCTACAATAGTGTTTTAAAGTTCCTGTGATTTCTGAACTCTTGATTTGCACTGTGTTGAATTGATGAGATTTGTCTTGTGTTTTTATTATTTATTATTAAATATTTTTAAATCTTTCAACTGTGGCTGTTTTGTATAGAGATAATTTAAGCTCTAGAGTACTTGCATGTATTTGGTGTTACTGTCCAAGCCACTCCAATAGTCTTGTTGCTCAATCACACTTACTATTTGGATAAAAGTAATATTACACAGTGAAATTGGTCACCCTTTGGGAAGGGCCTTATAGTAGCTTATATCAGTGGTTGGTGGCAGTCTGTACTACCTTATAGTCTGGGCAGAAAGGGGGCATAACTGGAGAACAAGTGCCAGCCTTCCCCAGGAGTGCCTGTTTGTTTGTATATAAATCAAATCTTAAAGTGTGTGTGTGTGTGTGTGTGTGTGTGTGTGTGTGTGTGTGTGTGTGTGTGTGTGTGTGTGTGTGTGTGTGTGTGTGTGTGTGTGTGTGTGTGTGTGTGCTACTTGGGCAGGGACACGAAGCACTGGTTGGACAGAGAGGGTGCTGGAGGTTTTCAATTAACCACTAGGCTGAGATCTGGGCCGTATAGCTGTGCCAGTGGGGAGTCTTATTGGGGATCTGGAGAGAAAGAGAGAAACCAGCCCCAGACTGACTGTGATCTCTGTGTGCTCTTAAAGGAAATTGTACTTAACTGTGTGTGTATTTGTTATCCTTCCCAATGGGCATGCCCCTCACTGGTGCTAGTGGTGATGATTGAGGCTCCTTGATTACTGGGCCATTGCACGTACTTCACATATTAATTGGTGGCAGTAGTGGGATATCCACATCAAATATTAATTGTTTCATAGTGATGAGTTAGCCACATCACATGCTAATTTGTTGTAGTTCATAGGTAGGTACTAGGCTATCTGCCTGCGGGCATTTATAAGCCTAGCCAGAGTGTGTCGGCTTTCGCCGCCCCATTGATTAATTAACTGATCCTCTGTCAAGCAGTGTCAATGAAGTGTCCCAGCAGTGTATTTTCTGTTACCCATCCATTTGTCAAGGTTTCTCTTGACGAGCGTTAGTGAGGGGCTCTGCCTGATGTAATTTGGAATTGTGTTCCAAAGCATGGGGAGTCTCTGTGACAGGAATCTATCCATCCAGCATGTTCTATTTATTGTTGTGGCAAGGTTTAGCTCACTAGAGCGCGTGGCTCGCAGTGACTTGGATTTCTTTAGGTGGAGCATGTCCATCAATTCTGAGATGGAGATGGCTTTGTAAGTCAGGCAGAGATCACTTCTGAGTAAGCGATATGCCACTGAGTACAGCCGGAGTTTTTTCACTCGGGCTGCATAGGACATATGTTTGAGACCAGTAATCCTTTTGGTGAGGTACTTTTGTGGTCTTTCCAGCTGTTGGAAGTGTCTTGTGAAGTACATCCCAAATGGGGCATTGTACTCTATGATGGGTCTAATGAGTGATGAGTAGAGGGGCACTATAACCTCTTTATTTCTAGATGCAAACCCTTTAGTAATTAGATGGGCCACATAGAAGGATTTCCTAACTACTTTGGCAATATGATTGTCAAAGGAGAGTTTACTATCTACCTCGGTCCCCAGATCTCTTAGTACCTCTTCTGTATTAAGGGTGTTGCCACCTAATTCGTGGGTGTTTTGTTTTTCCCAAATGGGATGACTGCATTTTTTGGCATTTAGCTTGAGGCCATGACTTTGACACCAGGTGTCCGTCTCAGTAAGGCCTTTTTGGAGGATGTCCATGTAAGCCGGAGAGTCAATTATGGCTCCCAGTTTGCAGTCATCTGCAAACTTGGTTAGCCATAGTCCTCCTGTGTTTGCCTGTACTTCTGAGAAGTATATGCCGAACAGCAGGTGTCCCAGGACCGAGCCTTGCGGGACACCACTTGTGACTGGTTTAGAGTTGGACCTGGAGCCTGCTATTCTTACAGTGTGAGTTCTGTCTGTAAGCCAGTTGGCAACCCATCTTGTGACGTACGGGTTTATGTTCAGGCTGGTGAGTTTTTCTGTAATACCCGAGTGAGGAATGGTATCAAAAGCCTTGGCGAGATCAAGGTAGGCTGTGTGAACCACCTTTTCCTCATCTATGGCCTTGGTGACTGTCTCAAAGAGGTCAACCAGGTTTAGTAGGCATGATCTGCCCTTAACAAAGCCGAACTGGGTCGGGTCAAGTGTTTGGAGGTTCCCAATGTCTTTGTTAATGAGTTCCATGATGATGCGCTCCATAGCCTTGCAGACCAGGCTAGTCAGGCTTATGGGGTGATAGTTACCATGGTCAGTTGTGGCCCCTCCTTTGTGGAGAGGAATATCCGTTGCTGTGTGCCATTCTATGGGCACGTAGCCTGTGGAGAGGCTGAGGTTGAATGGCATGTTTAGGTGAGGGGTTAGTTTGTTCTGTAGTTTGTGCAAGACACAGCCTGGGACACCATCTGGTCCCATTGACGCTGCATTTTTGACTTTTGAAAGGGCTGTTTTCACCTGTATGTCTGTAATTTTTGGGACACTACACTTTTTCGGTATTGTTGTGGGCCCTTTTGGAGGTGAGAGGGGGTGAAGTTTGCACTAAATCCGTCTGCCAGTATGTTGGCAATATCAGTAGATTCAGTATATTTTGTGCTATTTTTCACTAGTTCAGTGCATATCTGCGAGTTGCCACTTAGATTCTTAACATAGCTAAAGAAGGCTTTGTGGTTATCTTTTGAATCCTTGGCTATTTTTCTTTTGAAGTTAGCCTTGGATGATTTCATGAGGGACCTCAGTTTCTTACTGATAATGATCAGGGATGTCTTTCCTTCTTGGGATTTACTTTTTTTTTGAACTAGTTTCCTCCTTCTATTGTATAGCTTGTTTATTGCAGGGGTCCACCAAACTGGTTTCCTTCTCTTAGAGGAGTGAGTCTTGGTTTTGCTAGGGATGGCACGATCCATGCATCCTTGTAGGTGCTCATAGAGTGCATTTGTAAAGGTTTCTGCACCTTGGGCAGTGTTATCCTTTGGCGTGGGGGCTGTGAAACTTACCACCTCTGTCTTAGTGTCTCTGTCTAGTGGTGTAGATAGTAAATTCCTGTAGCTTGTGTACAATGATCACTGAAGGTGTTTTGTAATCTAAATCAGCCATGCAATGAATAATCAGAGTTCAGATCACAATTGCTTTATTTGTTTTGTTAGCTTAGTTAGTCAGGGAGAGCAGGCAAGCATGTCAGCAGAGGAGTATGGTAAGCTGACAAGGAGCCAGTTGGCTGAGATGTGCCAGGCTAAATGACTGGTGCACGGAAACCTGACTAAAGCAGACATGCTTGCAGCTTTGGTCACAGCTGCATCAGAGAATAGCAACCAGGAGGACAATCAGACTGGCTGTGGAGATGTACAACACTCAGAGAATGGACAGTTTAACCTTTTCACAGAGGACTTAAAAATCCATCTGGAGCTAAAGAGACTTCAGTTGGAGGCCAGGCATTTGGAAACAGAAGCAGCAGAAAGACTGAGATGTCTACAGGCTGAGGAGAATGAGAAATTGCTATGCCTGGAAGCTGAGGAGAAGGAGAGGCAGCATGAAAAGGAGATGCCGACTCTTTGCCAGAGTCTTGGAGGTAATGGGGAAGGGGGTAAATAGACCCTAGAAGCACAAAAGTTCAGTAAATTTCTTCCAAAGTTTACATAGGGGGATCATTTTCATAGTTTCATTCATATGTTTGAGAGGGTATGTAAACAGTATGATGTTGACCAATGGCTTTGGGTACAGTTCCTGACTCCCTTACTCCATGGTAAAGCTGTAACTCTGCCATTTAAATTATGTGATCATGAAGTTTTTGATTATACTGCTAAGAATTGTTTGATATAATTGTTTAAGCTAACACTTGAAGTTACAGGAAAAAAGTTTTGTGAGCATAGATTCAAGGCAGATGAGTGTGTGTGAATATGTTGCTGAACTAAGCACTTATTTTCATAGGTGGGTGAGTGGATGTCAGGTCACCACTAGTCCAGGTACATGTCCAGGATCTAGGGTTAAATGTTTTGAATGCAACCAATGGGGCCATGTGGCATATAGATTTCCATGGAGGCAAGGTAGGGAACAAATGGTGGGAGAGCCAGTAAGTGGGAAAGACAAAATGCCAACATTAGGTTGTCTTGAGACAACCAGGGTACCAAACTACCACCAGAGGTTATATCCTGTCATAGTGAATGGCAAAGAGGCCATTGCTAAGAGAGACACGGCCTCTGACATAACCATTGTGAAGCCTGCAACGGTTACAGAAGAACACTACATGCCTGGGCAGTCTACTGCAGTCAGAGCTTTAGGACGGACCCCATTCCAAATAACTTTGGCTAGGGTTCACCTTGATGGGGAGGGTGGAAAAGGAAGACAGCAGATAGGTGTGTTTGAGGATATCCCTGCATATGTCCTGATAGGGAATGATTTTGATGATGCCATACCATGTGCTCATGCAGTTGCACACAGTCAGGCTTAGAGGCAAGCATGTGTGTCTGGTAGCCTGGGGGAGACCTAGTCAGATTGCATACTTGTAGCCAAGACTTGTGGGGTGGTTTCTTCAAGGAGGGAGCTACTCTGTAGCAGTGAGACTGAAGAGGGGCCACAGCTGCTCGTGGGTGCTGATGTTCCCTTGGACAGAGTGACTGCAAAGGTAGAGGTGAGTAGTAGTACCCAGGCTGACAGTAAGCCACTGCTGTCAGAGGATGCCAGACTTCCTGTGGAATGGGAGGTGGGAAGGGTTACAAAGAGGAAGTTGAGACAGGCTCATCTCTCAGACCTTACATTACATTAGAGAGGTAGCTAGTGAGGCGCCTGATTCTCAAGGGAAGGGGGATTCTGTATACTTGGACAAAGTGTTACTGTATAGAGAGTGGACCCCTGAGGGAGGGCTAGAAAGTGAGAGAATACAGCAGTTGGTAGTGCCTAGAGCATACCATCTGGCATTTCTAGCCATAGCCCATGATATTCCCTTTGCAGGTCATATGGGCTAACAACGTAAAAAGAGACATACTATGCAGAACTTCTATTGGCCTGGAATTTCCAGAGATGTAACAGGGTACTGCAGGACCTGTGAGCAGTGCCAAAAGGTAGGCAAGGGAGGAGGCAAGGTGAGAGCTCCTTTGATACCTTTGCTTGTGATTGAGGAGCCATTTCAGAGGGTAGCTAAGGATATTGTGGGGCCTCTGAGTACTCCAAGTTCCATATGGAAAAAGTATATCCTAGTGGTAGTAGATTATGCTACAAGATACCCTGAGACAGTGGCTTTGTCCTCCATTGAGGCAGAAAAGGTGGCAAATGCTTTGTTGGAGATTTTCAGCAGGGTAGGTTTCCTAGAAGAAATGCTAACTGACAGAGCTGCCAATTTCATGTCAGACCTGCTGGCTTGTCTGTGGAAGTACTGTGGGGTGAAGCATCTGAAGGCCACCCCCTACCATCCCCAGACTAATGGTCTTGCTGAGAGGTTAAACTGTACACTCAAGTCCATGCTATTGGCATTTGCAGACCAGTTTAAGAGGAAGTGGGGCAAATATTTACCCCATCTGTTGTTTGCTTACTGAGAGGTTCCCCAGGACTCCACAGGTTTTTCACCCTTTGAGTTGTTGTATGGGCATAGGGTGAGAGAGCCTGTAGACTTAATTCAAGATGAGTGGGAGGATGAGTGTGAATCTTACAAGGAGTCTGTTGTGGCATATGTCCTAAACCTTAGGACAAGGCTCAGGGAACTCATGGGCTTGGCCCAGGAGAACCTAGCAGAAGCCCAACAGCAGAAGAAGGTCTGGTATGACAGGAATGCTCGAGCTAGAGAGTATGCTGTAGGGCAACAGGCAATGGTTCTCATTCCTGTCAGACACAACAAGCTGCAAGCAGCCTGGGAGGGATCCTACAAGGTGGTAAGGAAGGTCAGTGATGTTAACTACATGGTGGAACTGCTATGCAGGAGGCAGGGGCTCAAATGGTACCATGTTAACATGATGAAACCTTACCATGATAGGAAGGCCCTTATGCTGAGTATTTGCATTGGATTGCAGGAGTCTGAGGGAGATCTGCTGACTGATCTTTTCAGTAAGACTCAGACTGACACCTCAGTAGAAGGGGTAGCAATGTCCCAGCAGCTATCTCCTACCCAGGTTTGAGAAATCCGAGCAGTGTTACATGATTTTGGGGTCATGTTCACTGGGAAACCAGGGTCCACCCACCTGGTGCAGCACCAGGTGGATACAGGACCCCAAAGGCCTATTAGGCAGGCCCCCTTATAGGGTGCCTGAGAGAGTCAAACAGACTTTGAGGGAGGTGATACAGGAAATGTTGGAACTAGGGGTAATTCAGGAGTCCAACAGTCTCTGGGCTTCTCCAGTGGTGCTGGTGCTAAAGAAGGATGGCAGCACCACGTTCTGTGTGGACTACAGGAAATTAAATAGTCACACAGAGTCAGATGCTTACCCCCATGCCTAGGTCGTATGGAGCCCTAGAGCAGCTGGGTGGGGCTAAGTATCTTACTACCATTGATCTTACCAAGGGTTAATGGCAGGTGCCCTTGAGTCTCAGTGCTAGAGGGAGGTCAGCCTTTGTGACTCCTTTTGGCTTGTATGAGTTCACAAAGATGCCCTTTGGGATGTAAAATGCCCCAGCGACTTTCCAGAGGCTGGTAGATCATACCTAGCAGTAGCAGGAAGGTTTGCCCTTGCCTACCTAGATGATATTTCCATCTACAGCCATTCCTGGCAAGAGCACCTTCAACATGTCAGGGAGGTGCTGGGCAGACTACAGAGGGCAGGGTTGACCATTAAGCCGAGCAAATGTCAGGTGGGTATGGCAGAGGTCTCCTACCTGGGACATAGAGTGGTAAGATCAGGCCAGAGCCTGCCAAAGTGGAAGCCATTCAGGCATGGCCTGCACCTGTTACCAAAAAGCAGGTGAGGGCATCTTTAAGGACAGCAGGGTACTACAGAAGCTTTGTGCCCAGTTATAATGCCATAGCTGCTTCCCTCACAGACCTGACAAGGAAAACAGGCCAGATAAGGTAGTGTTGACCCCAGCATGTGAGCAGGCATTCCAGAAGCTTAAAGAAGTTTTGGGAGGACCCCATATGCTAGCCAGTCCAGATTACAGCAAAGAATTTATTGTGCAGGTGGATGCTTCAAGCCATGGGGTGGGGGCTGTACTTAGCCAGATTTCCTCAGAAGGAGAAGAGCACCCAGTGGTCTGTCTCAGTCATAGGCTTCAACCCAGGGAGGAATACTATGCAGCTGTAGAAAAGGAATGTCTAGCCATAGTGTGGGCACTGCAGAAACTTCAGCCTTATCTGTATGGAAGAAAGTTCACTGTAATTACAGATCACAATCCCCTAACATGGTTACACCAAGCCAGCAAGCAAAATGCCAAGTTGCTAAGATGGAGCCTAGGGTTGCAAGCATATATGCCAGTGCAGCACCGCAGTGGGGTTAGCAATGTCAACACATATGGGCTGTCAAGACAGGGAATGGGGGAAGGTATACTCAGATAGACCTAACCTTCTCAACTAACATTTTTCAAGGGTCACTTGATAAACTAGCTTGAGTTCTCTGGGGATGGGGGGATATGAGAAGGCTGCCAGCCTAGCTAGATAGAATTTTGCAGACAATTCTATGTCATTGTAAGTATTAATATAATCCACAGGCTTGTTTTACAAATATAAAGAAAACTAAATGTAAGAAAACTGTGTTATATGCAGAACTTCAAAAATGTAACCACAGTGCACCCTGCTGGAAGAAAGCTGTTAAGTAAAGAATTACAACTGTGTTTGACCTCAAGCTCAGAGACAGGATGTCTGGGCTAGCAAATTCTTTCTATTGTTATTAAGACAGAGATAATTGCTAGATTTTACATGTAAATGTGTCTTGTATTGCTGTGGCTTCCTGGTCAGGTGCAGCTTACAACAAAATGTAAATTTTGAGTTTCTGTTAGCCTGGGAACTAAAGGAGAAGTGATAAAAATGATGTAATGTGAAATGACTCAGCAGTACTGGGTATCATCAATTTAAGACTTTCTCAGAGAGAAAGATTGAGCCTTTTGAATTTTGTCTGAAGCTGACAACTACTCATCAGCACTTTGCCTTGTAAGTAAAGTTATTTGGGATATAGTTTCTCTTAGAGTTAGATAGGCATTTAGCCCGATTAGTCTAGCTGTTTTCTATATTTATGTCAGACTATCATATAATATAATGTTTTAAAGTTCCTGTGATTTCTGAACTCTTGATTATCACTGTGTTGAATTGATGAGATTTGTCTTGTGTTTGTATTATTTATTATTAAACATTGTAAATCTTTCAACTGTGGCTGTTTTGTATAGAGATAATTTAAGCTCTAAGGTACTTGCATGTATTTGGTGATACTGTCCAAGCCACTCCAATAGTCTTGCTGCTCAGTCACACTTACTATTTTTTAATATTTGGATAACAATAATATTACACAGTGAAATTGGTCACCCTTTGGGAAGGGTCTTATAGTAGTTGCTATTAGGTGTTGGTGGCAGTTGGTACTACCTTATAGTCTTGGCAGAAAGGGAGCACAGCTGGAGAATCTGTACCAGCCTTCCCCAGGAGTGTCTGTGTGTTTGTATATAAATCAAATCTTAAAGTATGTGTGTCTCAGCTACTTGGGCAGGGATCCAAAGCATGGGTTGGACAGAGAGGGTGCTTGAGGTTTTCACTTGATCAATAGGCTGAGATCTGGACCCTATAGCTATGTCAGTGGGGAGTCTTATTGGGGATCTGGAGAGAAAGGGAGAAACCAGCCCCAGACTGACTGTGATCTCTGTGTGCTGTTAAGAGAAATTGTACTTTACTGTGTGTGTACTTGTTATCCTTCCCAATGTGCACACCTCTCTGGTGCAAGTGGTGAGGATTGATGCTCTTTGATTACTGGGCCAGTGCATGGGCTTCACAGCTATAAGATGTAGTAAGTTAAAACTTTGGGACAAAAAGTAATGGATTTGCCAAAGGAGTATGTGTAGAACTGAAATAGATTGTTTTATAGCATTAGAAGGTTTAGTTATAGGAGAAGGGGGGTAGTTGAAAGAAGGTTTACTGATAATCTTGCAATATGTCTAGAGATAAAAGATAACAAGGAATATATAAAAATAAGCAAAGGAATAAAAAGGATAAATGGAAAATCATGGAATAAAGAAGGAAACAGATTAGTAATATAGTTATGGAAAGAGCATATTAATAGGAGAACATTTTTATAAAAAACTGGCCTAAATGATGGATGATATTTAAGGAAAATATAAACATGTTTTTTTTCCAGTAGCAATATAATGTGAGAAAAGTAGAGAGAGAAAAATATAAAAGAACATATAATGATGCATCGGAAGATTTAAAACATAATGATAGAAAGTACTTTGAGAAAGAAAAATAATTATGGCAAAGAAATCAAGAAAAAATACAAGAATTGTTATATGAGCAAATATTTTTTGCAAGGAAAAAGAGTGGAAGTATTGAGTTACTTAAGCAGATTAGTAAAATAAGATGGTAGTATAATGAGAGGAATAAAATGTAAAAGGAGAAATAGAAAGAACTCAGGAAAAGATTAAGAATAGTGTAGCACAATATATACAGAAAATGTTCAACGAAAAAAGAATGTAGTAAAAAAACCTGGAAAGTAAAAAAAAGTTAATAGAAAAAGAGAAGAGTTGGAAAAAGGGATTTCTTCAAATGAGCAAGATAAAATATTTGGAAAGTAAATACAGATTTAACTGCAGGCCCAGATGGAACAGGGTATTACATGTATAAAAAAATATGGGATTGGCAAAAAAAAAGAGAGAGAGAGATTTTGAATGAATGGTTAAATCAAAGTTTTATGTATAAAGAATTGTGTAATAGAATACTTAAATTCATATGGAAGAAGAAAGAAGAGAATTAAAAAAAAACTGGAGACCAATAGTATTGAATAATAATGATTATAAAATCTTTATGAAAATAATACAAAAGTGATTTGAAACTAAAAAGGAAATATTATGGAAGGTAGCATATATAGTGTAAAGGGGAAGGGTTGTCAAGAACTACTAATGCTAGTTAGAGAAATTGTGGATTATATTATTAACAGAAAAGAAGAAGAAAATCATGATAGGAGTCCTTATTATGGCATTTTACACAATTGGACATAATGAAAGAATATAATATAAGTGAGAAAGTTAGGAAATTATATATGTCAGCATATAATAATAATAAAGTAAAAATACTTGTAAATGGCTGGTCAAGCCAAGAGGTACATATGAAGTAAGACAGGGATGTCCAATGACCTGTATCTTATTTATATTTGTTATGAATGTGATAGTGTGTGAAGTAAATTACAGAATGAAGGCTGTGGGGTATATAACACCTGAAGGGTTATGAATTCCAGTTCTGTTAACATGCAACACATAGAAAACATGTTAACCAATCTTATTTACTGTTTTCTTACAAATGTTACTTTTATACCATTCTCAGATGATTTAAAACCTCAGTACAATGGTGGCTATGTACTACTGTTCTCTAATATATAAACATGTAAATATGCATTGTATATTATACTGTGTTGCTATTTTACTTTGCTTATGTTTTACTATTCTATATTTACTATTTGCTTAACTGTTACTTTGCGTATGTTTTACTATATATTGGAAAAAACACAGACCAGAAAACTTTCCACTTTTTAATCCAAACAGGTCACACAAAACAGCGCATTAACGTCTCGTCAATATTTGAAGTACGTTTTCGTCTTTAACAGTATAAAGACTTCATCAGATACACTCCATTTAATTAAATCACTTCTATATATACAAGCAACCCAATCATGCACCAATGATCGTGTTTCAATTAATTTAAAAACAACCAATGAAACAACTTTATTCCTGACTATTCATGAATAATTCATTCTGTATTAATGAACTGTCACTTCCTCATATCTGGGTAAAAGACGCATCGTATCTTGCTGCCAAATTCTGTTACCATACTTTAACATACTTTAAAACATACTTCTAGGTCAAAAAGAACTTAAATTAACATAGTTTATTTAAAAGAAGAATTTGATTAAATTATTTAATAAATATTTAAAAACTACTATGAATAGATTTTGTGTATATAAATAAATTAATTTTAAAAAATTCATTTAAAAACATGTTATGTATATAATGCATATCAATTACGTTCCCTTTTATTTCTCTAATATTATGTTTCTTTGAATATGGTATATATATTACAATAAATAAAACATATTTATGTGCAATAATCCAAACAACCAAGGTTAAGGCTTTTAAAGGAGATGGTTTAGTAAAAAAATTTTTTTAAAAGTTTAGAAAGTGTTATCATATATTTATTGTTTGTTGTTTGTTAGAGGCAGTAAAATACAAGGACTGTAACTATTCACAATTTAGCAGCCCTTAACTTTAAAACAGGTAAAATAGATATATACTCATTCAACCCTGGTTTGTTCCCTGCGTCCAGTGTTAATTGCCACCAAAGCTCCCTTACTTCTATTGTCTCTTCCCATGGTCCGCCCCTACCATCACATTTAATCTGTTGAAGTACAAGGAACAAAAAAGTGGCTTGTGCACAGGTAGTTAAGTGCTTATAAAGTGCGTTAGTTTCTTTTTTGGTGGTCATTTTATAATAGTGTTCGTAAATCCTTCTCTTTAGTTTTCTCTCTGTTTTTCCTATATAGAAGGATTCACAAACTGTGCAAACTGCAAAATAAATAAGCCCTTTCGAGTCACAATTAAAATAATCTTTATTGACTAACCATTTCTTCCTACTTTCTAAATAAAATTTCTCCTTATTCATAATGTACTGACATTGTCTACACTTACCACATTTATAAGTTCCTACCCTATTTCTAATTTCCTTGGTTTATTTTCTAACAATGATCTCAAATTATTTGAATTCTTATATGTAATTTTCCTAGGTCCTTTGGGGATGTTTTCTATATCAGTAAATGCAATAAAACGTTCCCATTCTTTCAAAAACTTTTTCTTGGTTATATTATTGATCCCATTATATTCTATTACTAAAGTTTTTTTGAAGTCAATATTAGGTTTATTTTTCTGTAGACTTATTGTTTTGTCCTCATAATTACCCATGATTATTGGTTTAAACCTATCCTTTCTCCCATTTAGTACTTCTTTTTTTATATCATTAATAAAAGAGGGTGGGTAACCCCTCTCTATAAACATAGATTCCAAAAGGTTACATTCTGTTTCGAAATCTTCATTTCTGCTAGTCATCCGACTCCCCCTAATGAATTGCCCCTTTACAATATTTCTCTTGCAGTGCAAAGGGTGTGCACTATTAAATTGATTGCGCTGTTTTGTGTGACCTGTTTGGATTAAAAAGTGGAAAGTTTTCTGGTCTGTGTTTTTTCCAGTTTTGCAGACTGTTTATTGGTATTTTATACTGGAAAATAGCTTTGTTTTGTTTTTACTATATATTATTTACTATTTGCTTAACTGTTACTATTTCTAGTATGTATTATGGATTTTTTTCTCCCTGGGCCTCCACTGAAAATGGGCTCCTTGAGCCCAGTGAACCTCCCCGGTCATCAAACTGGAAATAAATAAATAAATAATGTGCAGATGACATTATAATGATGCAAAAAACATGTGGATAAAAGGAAGTAATAATTTGCACAAGTGGGTGTCTAGAGATGATAGGGATGGCTTTAAATAAAAAGAAAAGTAAAGGTTTAGGTGATGTGATAAAGATAAGGGATATATATTTTACAATGAATGAAATGTCCGTGCTAGGTATAAAATTTGGGAATAAAGATGTAAGTAGAATTTTATGGGGAAAAACAATAGAAGAAATAATGCAAACATGTCTTTTTGGACAGCATATAAATTATTCAGAAAAAATGACTTATTGGATAAATTCAGTACCGATAGGAAAAACAGCATACTTAGAAAATGTATTTATGTTGCCATTATTTGAAAAGAAATTATTGCAAATATTTTTTTCTTTTATATGGAGTTTCAGATTAAACCCAGTAAAAAGAGGAGTTTTGTATGTAAATAAAGAAGAAGAATGTTTAAGGTTAATTAACCAAGTGGTATACACTGCTTTATTAAATTTGTACAAAGTCTTAAAGTGGATAAAGGAAAAGATGAGAGATTAGCCGTAAAACTGTATAAATATAAGTATGATGAATTTTGAGGTATGGTAAAAAGAGTAAAAGAGAAAAGGAGTATATAAACAAAGAAATAAAATGTTACCAAGAAAATACTTTTGTGGAAAATAAAACAACTGATGATACAGAAAAAGTTAGAAAAATATGGTATAAGAATGTAATGATAAAACATTACTATATAAAACCATAGGAAATTTTAACAGATGAAAAAAATAAAGCTATAAAAATAAGCAAATGGTATAATCAGAAAGTAGAAAACCAATATATTTTTTTTTGTGGAGCCCAGTAATAGATACATTGCCAGTGAAAGGAAATACGTCATATGAAAAGAAAAGTGATAGAATATGTTTACATTGTCAAGAAGAAACAACTTCAGAACATGTTTTGAAATGTAAAAGAGTAAAAAGGTTTTGGATAAAACTATGTAAAGAAGACTTTTTTGAAGACATAAAAGAAGTGGATAAAATAAATATGGATATGATTAAATATGACTATTATAAGAATAGTAGTAAAGAATATGTTAAAAGAATAGATAAAAAGTTATTTTATGTTATATGGCTATTTGGAATGAAAGAATAAATGAAATTATGTTTAATGGTAAACAGATTTTAGCAACAGTATTAAGTAAAATCAGATAGTGGTTATGGAAAAAGGAGTGGGGGGTCTAATAGGGATTAAAATTTAGCTTGATTATAAAAGAAATTATGAATATGTATAAACAGATATGTATATTTATATATTGGTAAATATGTAATTACTTTGTGAATTAGAGTTATTTTGTGTATAAATAAATGACCCCTACTCTTTTTGATAAGTGCTGTATGATCTTTTACATCCACCTGAGCTACCATCAACTCAAGCAGATGGGGTCTTGGTTTAATGCCTCATCTGAAGGATGGCACACTCAGCAGTGCAGCACTCCTCTTATACTGTAGTGCATTGTCAGCAATCAATGCACCTGGTGTGGGAATAGAATCTACAGTCTTCTGCACTAAAGACAATTTTGCTGCCTGTTTTGCTACTGACTATACTCTAAATATAATAAACAGTGTTTAAAAAATAAAATAAAGTCTTCAGAACCGAGTATACGCAAGTAACTTGCCAACAGAATGATATGTACTGTCACAAAGATATGTACTGTCACAAGAATGTCAGTTGTGATAGATTGACTGTAGTCTACATGCACCAGTACTGTTCATTTTCACTGTAGCAGTTCTATATGCTATTTGGTCAAGCATGGCTCCTGGATGCACTCATATTATCAATTGGAGCCTCATTGCCTGTGACAGATAAGCCTTTTCTAAATTCCTAGAACTGATTTCTGGATCTAGCAACTTTGTTTCTACCATGCCATCATTCTGTCTGATTCCACTGTTTGTTACAGTTCTAAGCTTTTACTTCACAAGATGACATCTTTGGATGATTAGTTTGTTTGGCTCTCAGAAAGTCTGAAATGCCTTGCATACAGATTCAGTACCAGCAGCTGCATAAATTTTCTCACTCATATTCTCGGCAATTGTTACCAGAGTTAAGGGTGTATTGTATATTTTCCAAAATATTCTGCAAGCATTTTGGATGTGAAAATGGCATTTGTTGAGTATGAGTCAACCTTTCCTGTAAAGAATGGTACTTGTTATGTTCAGACAGTATATTTAAAAACTGACAGCATGCAGGGTAATTCCAACAGTTAAAGTGAAAAGAGAAACCCTACAAAATTAAAAAAACAGTTAAAGTGAAAAGAGAAACCCTACAAAATTTAAAAATAGAGTTATAGATCATAAATATATGTAGTTGCTGCTGTAAGAAGGAAACAAATTAAACCCTTAAGATGAAATCTCGAACTACAGTACAGGGATGAGAGCAACAGATGTGACTAGAACAATAATAACACTATACAAAAGCTAGTGTAATGTTATAAATATGTGGATTCACACAGTTTGATATCACTGTAACTTTGGCAGTATTGTGGGAGAAATGTGAATATATGATTTTATAGTAGCAGGCATTCTTGCCTCCATTAGTACCCACTAACATGTCCTCAGTAAACAGGTGCCTGAAGGGAATTAAGACACTATCATCTAGGCAGTCAATTGAAGTTGATTGATGCTGAGGTGTATCAAACATCCCTGTTCTTGTGTGAGTGGAGCCTGTCTATGAAGAAGCTTGTAATAATTGCCCCTGGCCTTTCCAAAAGAAGGGAGAACCACAGTTGCCTGGGCTGGAAAGGTATTGCTACAGTGATCTTGGGGAATTATCATCAGAAGTACCCTGGATTTTAGTGGAAAGGGTGGAAAAGTATACAGGAATTCCTGTCCAAGGAAAAGAAAAGGCATATGTTTTCCAGGCCTTCTTTCAAGGAGTCCTGTAACAGAATCTTTCCAGTTGATTATTCAAAGAGGAGGCAAAGAGATTTGCTTCAGACTCCCCATAGGTGGATACATTTTTGGAAGCCCTCCCCCAAATCTAGTTTCCATTTGTGAGGGTCTGCCCTGGTCCTGCTCAGCTTGTCTGTCATACAGTTTTGTGCTGACAGAATGTAGGATGCCTGTAGAGTGAGAAAATGATGCAGAGTTATATCTCAAGCTAACATGGCTAGTCTACAAAGTGGGTATGACCTGATTCCTCCTTGCTTGTTGATTTACCACATGATTATGGTATAGTCCTTAACCACTTGAAGAGGTCCCAGGAACCAAAGATGGTTCAGAGAGTTGAGTGCCTTGAGCAGACAAGCATCTTTGTGATATTTCTATGCTTACATCTGTCCTTGGTGCCCCATACCCCCTGCAATATTAGACTCCCTATTATGCTGTCACTGGCACAGGTTTTCAAATGCGTCTTTGTCAAACTGAGAAGTGCGAAAAGGCAAAATAGCGAAGTGGCTTTTCAGCAAATTCTTTCCCTGAGAAAAAATTCATTTGGCCGCTTTCGCTACTTTGCCTTTTCGACACTGTAGTGCAATCTTGGAGTTGGTATATTTAAGTAGGGGGGTCACCCCCCCACATAATGTAATGTTTTATATATTTTTTTCTCGGAACAGCAACTTTTTTCCCTTGGAAAAAAAAATCACTGTTCTGAGGTTTCAATGTAAGCTTTCACTTACATGGGGTCGATTATGTGTCGTTTGCTCTTCTGAGCATGCAATTTAATATAGACCCCAATATTATCCCTCCTGAAACTGCTCCCCAAGCAAAATCTGGTGTCTATGGTGATTGACTGATTGGAGCAGGAGGGAGAAGGGGAAACCTGGATTTAAGGATATCTGTTGTCTTCACCAAAATATTTCTCTTCTGACAAACCCCAGCACTTGGATCTGAAAAGATAAAGGGTGTTGATAGTGTGACCAAAGAGATTTCAGACACCACTGTATCTTTCAAATGTGAAGTCTTGCCAGGGGTATCATGAAAATCATAGATGCAAGGAGACCCAAAATCCTGAGGTATTCCCTTACAGTGACCGAAGTATGAGGGGAAAACCTTAGAAATAGATCTAGATAAGGATCTATATTTCCCTGTAGAAGAAAAAGTCTTTGAACTGGGGTGTCTAGTTGACATCCCAGGAACACAATCCTGTGTGAAGAAGTCAAGAAAGACTTTTGAATGTCCTCTTGATGTCCCAGCTTGTGTAACAGACCTCTCACCCAAGAGAGAGAGACAGAGATTGATTTCTGCATTAGTAACTGCATTTAGAGCACAACCTAGAGCTGTTTACTAAATTTCCTGTTTGCACTTATTTTTAAAATTGTTTTTTTTCCCCAAACTTGCATTTTATCTGTCTTTGGCCTAGCACTCTTGTGTGGGGTCATTTAGTGCACTGTTATAACTTGTTGATACTTGTAAACCTCTGCTATCTCTGAAAAAAAACAAAAAAAATATTGCTTTTTTCCCACTTTTCTGAGATTTAAAAAAGTTCGGTTACAGGCTTGCTGTTCTTGAACTGTTTGTACATTTCTTGGAGGCCATTTTTTGCTTGGGCTAAAGGGAAGTCTCTCTGTTGATCAGTGGCAGTGAAAAACATTGAGCAGCCTGCCTGCCCCTGTGGGAGTGGTTACTGACTTGAAACTGTAGTTTTATTGGCCATTTTGGGTCAATTCCAAACTCCTTCATCTTCCTCTCTTAAAACCTGGTTGCCTCGTGGTTTTGGCATCTTTTCAGGCCTGTTGGCTGTTGGTGAAGCACCCACCAAGAGGAGAAAATGTTAAGAGAAGAAAGGAGCCACTTTTGAGATTTTCAGTATTTTTCCTCTGTTTATTTGTTAAGTTTTTCTGCATAGCCGCCTATTTTGAGCATTTTCTGGCTTGTTAAACTTGATTTCTGCATTAGTAACTGTATTTAGAGCACAACCTAGAGCTGTTTACTGAATTTCCTGTTTGCACTTATTTTTAAAATAATTTTTTTTCTCAAAACTTGCATTTTATCTGTCTTTGGCCTAGCACTCTTGTGAGGGGTCATTTACTGCACTGTTATAACTTGTTGATACTTGTGAACCTCTGCTATCTCTGAAAAAAACAAAAAAGCAAAAAAAATCTTGCTTTTTTTCCACTTTTCTGAGATTTAAAAAAGTTCAGTTACAGGCTTGCTGTTCTTGAACTGTTTGTAAGTTTCTTGGAGGCCATTTTTTGCTTTGGCTAAAGGGAAGTCTCTCTGTTGATCAGTGGCAGTGAAAAACGTTGAGCAGCCTGCCTGCCCCTGTGGGAGTGGTTACTGACTTGAAACTGTAGTTTTATTGGCCATTTTGGGTCAATTCCAAACTCCTTCATCTTCCTCTCTTAAAACCTGGTTGCCTCGTGGTTTTGGCGTCTTTTCAGGCTTGTTGGCTGTTGGTGAAGCACCCACCAAGAGGAGAAAACGCTGAAAGAAGAAAGGAGCCACTTTTGAGATTTTAAGTATTTTTCCTCTGTTTATTTGTTAAGTTTTACTGCATAGCCGCCTATTTTGAGCATTTTCTGGCTTGTTAAACTTGATTTCTGCATTAGTAACTGTATTTAGAGCACAAAAATAATTATTAAAATACATGACAATCTTATGAAATAAAAGTGGATGTAAACATTCATTCGTTTTAAACTGACAGGACAATTTTTAAACAGTTTTATATAGTTTTTTACAGTTTTAAATGGTTTTATAATGTTTTACAACGACAGTTTTTTTCACCCAGAGATCCATTTTATCAAAAATTTATTTAATGTTAAGGAAATATTGGCAGCAAGATATTTTTTACAAAATTTTCATTTAAGGAAGTAACAATATGGTAATAAGAAATGAATTATTCATGAACATGGGAAAAAGTTGTTTCATTGGATGTTTTTAAATTAATTGGAATAAAGTGATTGGTGTATGTTTAAGCATGTACTATATAGAAATGTAATTTATTAAAATGGAGTGTATCTGATGAAGTCTTTCTGGTTTAGAAGACGAAAACGTACTTTGTAATGAGGAGACGTTAATGCGCTTTTGACCTGTGGATTAAATTGTTAAAAGTTTCCAGTTCGTGTATTCCTTTCAGTTTATTTGCTTGGTTTATTGGTTTTTTATGCTGGAAGGAGCTCCGTTTTGGTTTTATTAGTGATTTATTGGGCTATCACGGACTATGGAAACATCCCCGCTTGCTGAGCCTAAGGGACAGGAAGAGCTGGGTGCTACACGTAAGCTGATTGGCCAGCTCACGGAGCTAATTGATTTGTTGACTCCCCTAAGCCTTGCGTTAGTACGCAAACATGGAGAAGGCAGCCTGCGGAGGGTCTGTATGGCGGAAAAGACAAAAAGGTCCAACGAGGAAGAAAGTGGAGACAGGAGGGAGCTTATGGGTGCGAATTTGGACGCGGGCGATCCTGACGACCTAAGAAGTGATTCTTTTAACCCGCTAGCAACACCGAACATATTGGCGGGACAGGCTGCCAACCATGAGACTGAATTGGGCAAAGGGAGCATGACAAAGAACTTGCCTGGACCCTATAGGCAAAATACAGGTACTGATCACCATACTTTCAGTGAAGATTTAAAAGTATGGTTAAACAATAAATGTGAATTAAGACCTTATTTTAATGGCAAAGACACTAAAGCCAGTAATATTACTTATCGTAATATGCTGGATGAATTATTTAAGTTAACACTGAAATTTAGGAATTTAAAAATCGAAAACGAATATCTTGCTGAATGTGTAAATAAGGAAATTGTCCCTAAGGGACTAAGGCTTTGGAAATTTCCTAACAATGTTGTTTTGGGCTCTGGGTTTCATAAAGACTTGTTAAATGTGTTCAATAACTGTGGTTTAAATGTTTTAAAATTGATGATAAAAGAGAACAATAGAGTAATGGAAACAGTACACAAGGATATTTTGGAACTTGATTCAAATATTAGGAATGATTTAATGTTTACTATAAGTGATGAAAGAACTAAATATTTTAATATTAGGAAAGATGTGGATAGTAAATGTAATGATGTGATACAAAGAAAATTGAAGAAAATGGAAAGGGATATAAAAGAGTACAAAAATGAAACTTGTTACCCGAGGCCACCAGTTAGAAATTTTGGAAGAGAAAGGGACAGACATTATAGTAATTTCAATAGTAAAGTTGGAGAGGTAGAAGAGTTTGACAACATTAATGGTCTTGATAATAATCAAATGAATTATGACCAAGAATTTCCGCCCTTAAGGAGATCAGAGAGGTTGCTAAATAGAACAGAAAATCAACAGGGACAACAGAATTTTCAGGGGAGGGGGGGAGGAGAGGGAGAGGACGTTACTAAACGTGTCTCAAATAGAAACCCTCCCCACCCCCAATACCCAGAATATAGTTGTTGATAATGACATTAAATGTACCTTAAACAATTTTTCCATATATAATTTTAGTGGCATATCTCTGGATAAAGAGCACTTTGATTTGTTGTCAAAAGGACTGAAATTCATTCCATTTAAAATAGGGGATATAGCTAATTCTCTCATGGATATAAAAATGTTCCTAAGAAAAGTAAACTTAGACATTTTATTACCAGGTTCTAATCATAACTCTAACAATATGTTTAGACGGAGAACTACATATAATCCACCCCTACACCCCCAATTAAAAAATCTTGAAAGGATTTTAGAAAAAGAAATTAGGAAGGAGCAATACAATTTCAAGACTCATAAAGATAATTTAAGTTATGAAGAAAGGACTTGTTTGGATAACTTAAGAAAAAATGTTTCAATCAGAGTAATGAAACCTGATAAGGGGGGAGGGGTAGTTATCATGGATACTATACAGTATGAATGTAAAATGTATAATATTCTATGGGATGAAAGAAAATATTCTTTAGTTTCCAAAAATGAGGTTAACATATCATATAATAAAATAGATTCCAACTTATTTGATATGATGCAAGAGAAATTGATAGATTTTAATACTTATAAGTATTTAAAAGTAGAAAAACCCCGCATTCCATCATTATTTGGAATCCCAAAGATTCATAAAAATGAAACAGATCCACCATTTAGACCCATAGTTTCTGCTGAAGGGTCTAAGACCCAACCTCTAGCCAAGTATTTAGATACTAAGTTAAAAAATATATGGATGGGAAAAACATTTATTTTAAAGGATTCTTGGGATTTATTAAAGTTTATTACTCCAGAATTATATGATGAGAGTATGATTTTTGTGACTATAGATATAATAGATTTATTTTCCTCCATTCCTTGGGTTGAAGGAATAAGGATGTTTGAAGATGCTATATACCAAGAAAATTATTTAACATTGGAAGAAAAATTGATTTGTACGTGGTTAATGGATATAGTATTGAGAAATAACTTTTTATATTTTAAGGGAGAATGTTATCAACAAAAACAAGGTGTAGCTATGGGGGCAGCTTGTGCCCCCACTTTTGCCAATATTGTTCTTTCCCAATGGGAAGAAGAAAATATAAATACAACAGAATTTAAGCAATATTGGAAACTATACCGTAGGTTTTTGGATGACATTATAATTTTTTGGAATGGGGGAAAAGAAAAATTGAATGAATTTCTTACATGGCTAAATACTACATGTCCGTTTCTAAGGTTTACTTATAATATTTCAGAAAATAAAGTGGAATATTTGGATATTGAGATATATAAGCTAGATAATAAATTAGAAACAAAGATATATAGGAAAAAAACATTTTGTAATTCCTTTTTACATTTTAATAGTGCCCACCCTTTACATTGTAAGAGAAACATTGTAAAGGGGCAATTCATTAGAGGGAGTCAGATGACCAGCAGAGATGAAGACTTTGAAAACGAATGCAACCTTTTAGAATCTATGTTCATAGAGAGAGGTTACCCACGCAACTTCATTATTGATATAAAGGAAGAAGTTTTAAAAGGTAGACATGACAAGTTTAAACCAATAATTTTAGGAAATAATACAAATGAATTAAAAATCCCACAGAAAGACAATACTAACATTAATTTTGAAAAAACCTTAGTGTTAGAATACAACGGGATTAATAATATAGCTAAGAAAAAGTTTTTGAAAGAATGGAAACGCTTCACAGCCATCACTGATATAGAAAAGATACCCAGGGGCCCACAAAAAGTTATATATAAAAATTCAAGAAATTTGAGACTATTATTAGAAAGTAAACCAAGAAAAGCAACTAGAAAAAAAGTGGGTACTTATAAATGTGGCAGGTGTAGTCAATGTCAATACATTATGAATAAAGAGAAATTTTATTTAGAAAGTAGGAAGAAATGGTTGGTTAATAAGGAATACTATAATTGTGATTCAAAAGGACTTATTTATTTTGCAGTTTGCACAGTTTGTAAATCCTTCTATATAGGTAAAACGGAGAGAAAACTTGAGAAGGATTTATGAGCATTATTATGAAATGTCAACTAAAAAAGAAACGAATGCACTTTATAAGCACTTGACTACATGTGCACAAGCCACTTTTGTTTTTCTAGTATTAGATCAAGTTAAATGTGATGGTAGGGGTGGACCATGGGAAGAGAGAATAGAAGTGAGGGAATTTTGGTGGCAATTGACCTTAGATGCAGGGAATAAGCCAGGTTTGAACGAGTACATTTCTATTTTGCCTATCCTAAAGTTAAGGTCTGCCAAATTGTGAACAATTATAATACATTGTTCATAGTAAGAAAAGCAAACAATAAAAACACTTTTTCTAGAGTCCAAAATACCTTATTTATAAAAGGTTTTTTTATTTATTTTTATTCATTTTTATTCATTAACTTAATATTTATATAATATTTATTAAAATACATGACAATCTTATGAAATAAAAGTGGATGTAAACATTCATTCGTTTTAAACTGACATAGGGCAATTTTTAAACAGTTTTATATAGTTTTTTACAGTTTTAAATGGTTTTATAATGTTTTGCAATGACAGTTTTTTTCACCCAGAGATCCATTTTATCAAAAATTTATTTAATGTTAAGGAAATATTAGCAGCAAGATATTTTTTACAAAATTTTCGTTTAAGGAAGTAACAATATGGTAATAAGAAATGAATTATTCATGAACATGGGAAAAAGTTGTTTCATTGGATGTTTTTAAATTAATTGGAATAAAGTGATTGGTGTATGTTTAAGCATGTACTATATATATGAATGTAATTTATTAAAATGGAGTGTATCTGATGAAGTCTTTCTGGTTTAGAAGACGAAAACGTACTTTGTAATGAGGAGACGTTAATGCGCTTTTGACCTGTGGATTAAATTGTTAAAAGTTTCCAGTTCGTGTATTCCTTTCAGTTCATTTGCTTGGTTTATTGTATTTAGAGCACAACCTAGAGCTGTTTACTGAATTTCCTGTTTGCACTTATTTTTAAAATCATTTTTTTTTCTCAAAACTTGCATTTTATCTGTCTTTGGCCTAGCACTCTTGTGTGGGGTCATTTACTGCACTGTTATAACTTGTTGATACTTGTGAACCTCTGCTATCTCTGAAAAAAAAAAAAACAAAAAAATCTTGCTTTTTCCCACTTTTCTGAGATTTAAAAAAGTTCAGTTACAGGCTTGCTGTTCTTGAACTGTTTGTAAGTTTCTTGGAGGCCATTTTTGCTTGGGCTAAAGGGAAGTCTCTCTGTTGATCAGTGGCAGTGAAAACATTGAGCAGCCTGCCTGCCCCTGTGGGAGTGGTTACTGACTTGAAACTGTAGTTTTATTGGCCATTTTGGGTCAGTTCCAAACTCCTTCATCTTCCTCTCTTAAAACCCTCTTTTGCACGGTTTTGCGCATTTTTGTGCATAGCGCAACAGCGGGCAGCGCCAATTGGGTTTAAACTATTCCTGGCTCCACAAAGTCTGCTCTTCACTTTTTCCCTTAGAACTGCTCTATCTCTCAATTTAAACACCATATTCTCATTCTAAGGCCCTTCACTGGTCCAATTAAGTAATCCTACAAGTTAGCACTATTAAACCATAAGCACTACTTACTCTTATACTCTCTACGATTACCCTGTCCTCTATTGGTCCGTCTTAAATTCAGTTTCCCTATATTACTCTAGCATGTCCAAAGGTCAGTCAGTGGTTTCCTCTCCAGTCCAGCTGGTGAATCTGGGAATTTTGAGGCAATATTACAACTGTCTCATGTACACGGACAACCCTCTCCTCCTCCAAACAGGTTCAAATATATGTGAAAGATGCAACTATTTAGCCAGACTGGAGGCTGAGCTCTCTCATCTCAAAACTGGTGTAACCAGTCAGGAGGAGAAGGTAACCTCACACAACACAATTCCAGTATCACATAGTCCCACCACATCAGCGAACCAAACACATAAATACACAAAAACATACTCGGAGGCTCTAAATGAAAATCTACCTAAGCAACAGAGACCTCCAAAGCAGACATCCAAGCAAACGCTACCTCAAAACAAAACACGCACAACACATAGCCCACAAAGTCAGTGTGCCAAGCAGCCACAGCCCTTAAGGCTGAATAACACACCTGATACTCTTGTAATAGGTGACTCTATTGTCAGACACATTGATGTCCCGCTCACCAGGCTGAATAAAGAGAAGGTCACGGTGGGCTGCCTGTCAGGTGCTAGGATCCGCCACATAACGCAAGCACTCAGGTCACTCCAAAGCAAATACAAATATGACTCAGTCATTGTACATGCTGGTGTGAATGACCTGAGATGTACCTCCCTGGACTACATGAAAAGAGACATAGAGGAGCTCTCTGATCATGTAGCTCAGGCTGGTATGACCCTGGCCTTGAGCAGCATCTTACCCTCACCTAGAATGATGCCACAGTACAAAGACAAAATGATCGATTTTAACAATTGGCTAAAATTTTGGTGTCATTCAAAGGGGATCCAGTGTCTGTTAGCCTGGGATGACATGCTCGACAAGCCACGTTGCTTCGCCAGGGACGGCTTGCACCTGTCACCACTGGGCTTTTGGATATTGGCAAAGGCTCTTGCCACCCCCATAGTGCCTTTTTTAGGCAAGGCTCAAAAGTCAAACCCACCCCCATAGACAGCACAAGGAACAAAAAACTAAGGGTAATGCTGCTTAATGCCAGAAGTCTTAACCTCAAGATGCACACACTCAAAGCTCTCCTCAGTATGGAGAACATTGATATCTGTGCAGTGACGGAAATCTGGTTCAAGGCTCCAGAGAGCACCCCAGCATTACCAGGCTATACCTCATATCATGCTTTTCGGCCCCAAAACCCAGACCGAACCACAAAAGGAGGGGGAGTTTCCATATTTATCAAGGATATCCACATCTCCAGGTTAGTGGCATTGCACGAAGTATCGGAGACCATCCATGTGCAACTAACAGTGGGCAAGACTGCTTTTCAGTTTATAGCATCCTACAGACCACCCTCTCAAAGTCAGGAATCCCACTCGGCTTTCCTGAAAACATTGGAGAACATGAAGATCTCTCCAAACACCATTATATTGGGCGACTTCAACTACCCAAACATTGACTGGGAGCACTACTCAAGCCCCAGCACCTTAGCCCAAAGGTTCCTGGAAATTATAAACTCAAATGCTATGGAACAACTAGTCACCACTCCCACAAGAGGGGACAACATACTAGACCTGATCATTACCAACATGGGGACTCTATGCTCCACACCAGAAGTATATCCCTCATTGGTAAGATCAGACCATAAATTAATTTCACTGGATGTCCACATCCCGACCCCACCCCCAGCCCAGAAAACCACAGTGAAAAACTTCTCAAAAGCAAACTTCTCACTTCTCAAACCCGAAGTGGAATCCTTCAAGGCCCCAGGGCCAGTGGAAACTACGGCCCAAACTGCAGAATCCTATATAAACGCATTCTATGGACATCTCCAGGAATGCATGGATCATGCTATCCCAAACAAAACCAAGACCCAATCATCCAAAGGCAGGCGTCCAGTCTGGTGGACACCTGCCATAAATAAACTGTACAACAGAAGGAGGAAGCTACTACATGATAGAGCAAAATCCCTAATAGGGAAGGCATCTCTGATCAGTACTAGCAAAAAAATACGATCCCTCATAAAATCCTCCAAGGCCAGCTTCGAGAGAAAAATTGCACAGGACACCAAAGACAATCATAAGGCTTTTTTCAGTTATGTTAGGAACCTAGGATGCAACTCCCAGACTTGTTCTGAGTTGATTCTAAATGACAAAAAATACACTGAACCCACAGACATCACCAATATCCTGGCAGACAGGTTCAGTGCAAACTTCTCCACCCCCCCCCCAAAAGAGCAAGTATCTATCTCGGCAGAGGGCTGCCTCCCAAACATCTCTGATGATCAGGTGAAGGCTGCCCTCTCCAAAGCAAAAAACACTGCTTCCATGGGACCAGATGGCGTCCCAGGTTGCGTCCTACATGAACTCCAAGAGGAACTAATCCCTCAAATAAAACAGCTATACAATCTCGGCCTCACTACAGGATATGTGCCCACAGAATGGCGTACAGCAACAATGGTCCCACTCCACAAAGGTGGAGCCTCTACGGACCCTGGAAACTATCGCCCCATAAGCCTGACTAGCTTAGTCTGCAAGGCTATGGAGAGGATCATCATGGAGCTCATAAACAAAGACATTGGGGAACTACAGACACTAGATCCTACCCAGTTCGGCTTTGTCAAGGGCAGATCCTGCCTTTTGAACCTGGTTGACTTCTTTGAAACAGTCACCAAAGCCATAGATGAAGGGAAGGTAGTTCACACAGCCTATCTGGACCTTGCAAAGGCATTTGACACAATACACCACTCGGGCATCATAGATAAGCTATCCAGTTTAAATATAAACCCCTATGTCACAAGATGGGTCGCAAACTGGCTCAAAGACAGAACACACAGAGTGAGAGTTGCTGGAGCCATGTCAGACTCGAAACCGGTCACAAGTGGCATCCCACAGGGTTCTGTCCTGGGACCACTCTTGTTCGGTATATACTTTTCGAGGTACAGGCAAACATGGGAGGACTATGGCTCACCAAGTTCACAGATGACTACAAACTGGGCGCCATAATCGACTCTCCAGCTGACACAAACATCCTTCAAAAAGGTCTCACAGAGACAGATAACTGGTGCTAGTGCCATGGTTTAAAGCTAAATGCCAAAAAATGTATAGTCATACCCTTTGGCAAAAACAATGTGCCCACAAATTACCACATAGGCGGAAACCCATTAAGTACAGAGAAAGTTATTAGGGACCTGGGGACCCAAGTTGATAGCAATCTCTCCTTTGAAAACCACATTGCCAAAGTGGTTAGAAAGACCTTCTACATAGCCCATCTCATCACAAAGGGTTTCACATCTAGATCAAGAGAGGTAATCGTGCCCCTTTATTCATCCCTCATCAGGCCCATCATAGAATACAATGCCCCTTTTGGGATGTACCTTACCCGACACCTGCAGCAATTAGAAAGACCCCAAAAGTATCTCACCAAGAGGATCAAGGGTCTCAAATAGATGCCATATGCTGCTCGGTTAAAAAAACTCCAGCTCTACTCGGTTGCATACCGCCTACTTCGAGGCGATCTATGCCTGACATACAAAGCTATGTCAAATCCAGAATTAATGGACATGCTCCACCTCAGTAAATCTAAATCCCTTAGAGCCACACGCTTGAGGGACTTGAACCTCAGCACAGAAATAAATAGAACTTGCTGGAGGGACAGGTTCATAACCCAGAGGCTCCCTTCGCTCTGGAATAGAATTCCAGTTCATGTGAGGCAGAGCACCTCACTGAATCTCTTCAAGAAGAATCTCGATAGGTGGATGGGGGATCGTAGGCTTGTCCCAGGGATTACTCCCGTGTCACTATTAGACAGAGGCACAGTAAACTAAACCTTAAAAAGGGCACAGTATACTCAAATCAAGGGGTGGCGTAAGCCATACAGAATCGGGCTAGGCTTATAATTGCCCCAGGGCAGATAGCCTAGTATGAACCTATGAACCTATGAAAAAGACTATGTAAAGATGCACAAGCCATCTAAATATGGAAAAATGTGGATACCCTATAACCTGCAATGAGCTATAACTGGAGCTGGACATTTTGTGAACACTCTTGGTGTAGTGGATAGTCCAAAGGGTAAGGAAGAGAAATGATGATGTGATTCAGATATTTAAAACTTTAAGAAACATCTGACGTCTGGATGAATAGAGATGTGATGATAAGCATCTTTTAAGCCTAGTCTTGCCAGGAAATATGAAAGAGGAAGAAGCGTTAACAGGTTGTGACATGACATCATTTTGAATTTGGACACTATCAGAAGCAGGTTTAGGAAAGAAAGAACCAGAACTGGTTTCAAGCATTTTTATTCTTTGGCACTAGTAATATCCTTGAATAAAACCCTTCCCCACCTGTGAAGGAAGAACTAGTTCTATCACTCTTTGGGACAGCATGCGATGAAGAAAAAGTGGAAACAAAAGAGTCTGATTGGGTGGTGAGGAATGAGACCCTGGCAAGGAGGAATTTCTTCCCACTGCCATCTGTAACCTTGATGAATATTTTTTTGGAACCAATTTGTCTGCAACAATCTGTTGCCAAAGAGGAAATCAGGCTTTCTGGAAAAAGGGCCAGGGTAGGAGGGAGTCACAAGAGCTCTTAAATATTCATTCAAATTTGTTGTGCTGTTCTTATATTTGGGATGTTCAATACTTCTTTTTTGAACCCCCTTACCATTTCCTCTTAAACAAATGTTTACCAGTATTTTTGTTGAGAATGTGTATTCTGTTATTTATCAAAAGTGGATGAGGAGATATAATCCCTTGTAAAATTTGAAAAAAGAGGGCTGAAAAATCTTAGATATTCTCTGCCTTGCTGCTTTCATTACACTTTTCCATCACTTTTGAGGTCCAAACACTAAATCTCTGGCCAATGGAGAACTTAAAAGTCTCATTTTTAATATAATCTTGAAGGTTTGGAGAACACAGCCATACAAACCTCCTCAAAACAATACCAGTGGCCATAGCACTGGAAGAAGTATCAACAGAGTAATAAACACGCTGTAAACAATGAGTAACATGTACAATAGAAGAAACTAATTTATTTAAAGCAGACTTTTCCTCACAAGACGAAACTGCAGATAAAACATTCTTCATACTTTCACAATTTATCAGAACAGACTAACATATGAGCCTGTCAATTCAAAATTCTGAAAATTAAAGTTGAAAAGTATACACTTTTTCCTATACCTGTCAATAATTTTCCTATCCTTAACAGAAAAAGTTGGACTCATACCTCTCAACTTCTTAGAGCAAGAAATCTGGGCAAAGCCATAAATAATGGGGGGACAAAGCCCCCAAAATAGGGACACATACATCCTCTAAAGCAGACAGAACAGATGGAATGCATGTAGGTTCTGGAAAATCCTTCTGTAACAACTCATAGTATTTTCTGAGGGACTCAGAAATTGAACTCTCCTCTGAGACTGAATCAGAGATCTGAGGGAAAAAAACATGTATCCATCCTTGAATCTTTCTGTGCAGATTCAGAATCTTGAATCTCTTCAGGAAAACAGGAATTCCTCTTTCTTTTAACAGAAACTACTTTACAAAAAGGATCACTAGCCTGAATTAAACCCTGAGCCATACCCAGTAAACTACTCCTATCTGAAGAAAATTGAGGATGAGTAGATACATACTTGGTTTGCTGTTTCTTTTTCTTTTTGACAGGAAAAACAGAGACAACATTGTTACTATTGGCAGGAATGGTTTTCCCAGGAATGGGCATAACATTCTGATACAACAGAGAAACCTTTTGCTGTTCTGTCTTCCAGGAATTATCATGGAAATTATCAATAATGCCATAAGAAACCTCCAGACCCTGGATCCAACCCAATTTGGTTTTGCTGAAGGTAGGTCACGCCTACTCATCCTGATGAATTTCTTTGAGAAGGTCACCAAAGCAATGGATGAGGGCAAAATGGTTCACAGTGCCTGCCTTTACCTGGCCAAGACATTTGACACAATACCTCACTCAGGCATTGTTGACAAACTATAGCCTGTCTCATAAGCAGGACCCAGGAATTGGAGACATCACCTCTACAAAGAGGCCAGTCACAAGCAGAGCTGCTCAGGGATTCGGCCTGGGACTGCTCATTTTTGCCATTTACTTCTCTGAAATTAAGGCCAATGTCTATGACTTCTAGCTGACTAAATTTGCAGATGATTGCAAATTATGAGCAGTCATAGAATCCCCCACTTGACACAAATGCTCTGTAGGAAGGGCTGACACAGACAAATAACTGGTGTCAGAGCCATGGACTAAAACTAAATGAAAAATACATAATAGCTTCCTTCACAAAGTCATCCACCCCTAATAATTATCATATTGACAACACACCCCTAAGAGTTGACCTAGTAGTCAGGGTCTTGGGGACACACAAATATAGTAATCTAGCCTTTGACCTCATGTTTCTACAGTAGTAATAAAATCATTCTATGTTGTGCAACTTATAAACAAAGGTATATCATCTAGGTCCAAGATAGTCATTGCTCCACTGTATTCAGCATTCATCAAAACTATCATTGAATACAATGTCCCCTTTGGTATGCACCTAACCACACACATCCAACAACTGGAAGTCCACAGAGGATCCTCAATAAAGGAATACAAGGTGTAAATAGCACATCCTATGCAGACCATCTCAAGGCTCTATCCCTGTATTTTGAGGGGAGTTAAATGCCCGGTATACAAGGCATTGTCAGACCCCATCCTGATGGACCTCCTGCATATTCGCAAAACAAACAGCACCAGAATTACCCATTCTAAAGGCTTAAACCTTGCCTGTGATATAAATGTATATATCTCAGAGACTACGTCTTCTCTGGAACAGGCTCCCCATCCACATGAAGCAGAATTCTTCCCTAACCCAGTTCAAATGCCACTTAGACTAGTGGATTGGAAATCAAAAATTTACCCCTGGCCTGTCACCTATGTCTCTAATAGAGGTATCCTATAAATGCTTGACTACCCATGCCCAAGCCTACATATATTCTTACATATACTCTTTAAAGTAAACCCTAGGGCATAAAAACTTGTAAGATACATTTGGAAGCATGGCTTGACTTAAAAAGCACCCCCACCCCAGGGTTGTTAGCCTAGTAATAACATATAAATCTATGAAGTTGTCACATTCCCAAAAAATACAGTCACAATTTCTTCTCTTCCCCTGTCACATCTCCATCATCTGTCATCTGCCCGAGAAAAAATCCTCTAATGTATGCTTGAGGTATAAAAATAAGTATTCAAACAATTCCTTGCAAACAATCCTAAACTTCTGGATTTTGTTACATACGTGGGAGCTATATGGATGCCCATCCACTTTACCTTTTTAAATAGCCTTTTTATTTTTTCTCCAGTCTCATCTAACCTCTTCTGGTTGATTCTTATAGTTATCATGCAGTATATGCCTTACTAATTATCCCTTTTAAATGGAACTTTCTGCTCAAGACTCTGCTGAAAACTCTACCAGAGCTGGTCTTTCATATCTCTTTCTGTCTTATTTCCACCATGCTTTTACAATTTATTTTTCATCTTATCTCACTCACTAGCTATTCCTTCTGAAGTAATTTCTATATTCCCTAATAACCCTTGAATCATAACAAATACTCATTCCTTAAATTCTTTTGCTTTAGCAGATCAAAAGGAAAGCCCCGATGTCTCATTGTTACTTCATTATTCTGCATCTTTATTATGTTGCATAATCTGATATAGTTCCTGAATAATGTAGTTAATGAATGGATCCCAAATCTGTTAATTAAATAGCCATGCTCCTATAAAATATAATTTCTACCCACTCTAGCCCAGTTATTGTATTTTGGGGAATAATATGTAAATTTTATCTGAGTTTGTGCTACTGAATTTAGATATTCTATACCTGCCAGACATTTTCATATTTTTTTTCAAACATCTAACCTCTTTTGTTATGTTTTTTCCTCCCAGGTCCCCCTGATATATCCTTGCTATTACAAATCAAGTTTCAGTACTCAACCATAAATATTACTGCTCACAAAATTGCCATAAGCTGCATAAGAGTAGTTTTATGTGGAATATACCTCACGTATTCCAATAGAATCCCTCTCCACTGCCTGTAACCCCTTGCAACCACAAACCTACTATGATTGCCTTTTTTCCTCTTTTGTCAGTATTGGGTCCCATCTTTCAATCAGTATTATTACTCTCTCTGTTTTCCTTTGTACCTGATATTCTGTTGAATGTCTATCATAAATTAATTTCTTTGTCATATTTACATGCTCATTTCTATATAAATATATCTCCTGTAGCATTGCTATTTGTACACTTCATAGCTTGATTTAATTCCATATTCTTTGCCTTTTTGTCTTTACCCAAAAAGCCATTTACAATCCATGTTAATATTGACAAAACATCAATTCTAATAAGAAGGTATTATTTCCACATACTATACTTGATATTTTTTTTGGATATTGGTTTCCACCTTGCAGCTTAAATGTGTGCAGCATTGATTGGTAGGCTGATCGTATATATAGCTGCTTGTCATCTATATTTGAACCCATGTCATATTTTGCCAGACTTTTCACTACAATAAAACACTCAATAAACAAACAACTAAATGCATTTTAAAAAAATCTCTTTTAACTCACAGCAAACACTATGGACACAAAGGAAGTCTACCCACCTAAGTAGGAGAAGTTCCAAATCATTAACCACACTTACATGTATTAGCCATTCTAAAGTTAAGATAAATGCTAATTTGCATGTTTTGGCTCATATTCCCATTTACACACATTGATGCCTATCTGCTCTTATCTGTATTCTCATCCCAAATGTGAAACAAAAGTTACATGTTTTCAGGAAACATTAACTATTAGCCTTAAGAAAAACTACACTTGCTAATCTTAAATAAATAAACTTTGCACTATTATATTTAATGCAGTAAAGTACTGAGACTTCTGGATAGGCAACTGCTTGTATAACTATTCACTTAATACAATTTGAAACTTTATTTCCTGCTTTACTTTCTATTTTCAGTTAATTGTTTGCCAATATACCTTTAAAAGTCAGCTACATTATACCTCACAGATTTCATTCAAACACACTGTTTCAGTGAACTGTCAATATTGATTTAAAGGCTATTCACACTGCACTGCAACATATTTCACTCAAAACACATCTTTCAGACCTCTTATGATTAACTGCCTGCATTTATGGGCTGCTTGTCTTCAGCTGAAACCAAGTACTAACGAAAAAAAAAAAACAGCGATTTACTTTGCATATGCAAGGAAGAGCTAGTGTTCTTCAAGTTTTTCATAATTTTTGCTTGTTTTGTAAATTTTAGTTTGCTTTAATATAGTCATGTACCTCTGGAAAAATGGAAATTATATGTATGTGTGTGTATAGATAGATAGGTGTACTTGCTAAAATGTCAGTGTCAATAATGTCAACCACAAAAGGTTAAAAATGCAAACATCAGCAGCACACTACAAGATGCATTAGGAAAATTCTCTCCGCATGCAATTTAAAACTCAAAAAAAGTCAAAAACATTGCTTTCTGCAGGGGTAAGCCCTCTCCCCTGAAAACTATATATACTTACTCTGAGATTGCACAGTCTTTGGGCAAGGGGCATATTCTCCAACCCCGGAGACTGTCACTCTCGCATAGCTGTTGATTATTGGTGTTATTGACTAAAAAAGGTGGTGGCATTTGGGAGTTTCACTTAAAATCACAGCATACAGCAATTCTAGACTTCTCTTTGGATAATGGTTTACTGGTGGCCGAAGTGGTTCTCCAAGAAATACAGTCAAAAGATCTTGTACACGAGTGATAGCATGCATGTTAGTAAGATTGAAATACAGTCAAAAGATCTTGTACAAGAGTGATAGCATGCATGTTAGTAAGATTTTTTCCTATTAAGAAATGTGTGTGTATATATATATATATATATATATATATATATATATATATATATATCTTTTTCTTTCGGCTTTTCCCGGTTAGGGGTTGTCACAGCAGAACTCCGGTCTGCTAATGATTGGCAGTAGATTTTTACAGTGCCGAGGTGCCAGCCCGACGCCCAACCTTCAACGAAGGCACACCCATTCACGCATGTCTTTTGAATGACACTCGACCACGGGGAGGACATGCAGACTCCACACAGAAGGCACTCCAGCTGAGAATCGAACAGGAGAACCTCTTGCTGTGAGGTGACAATGCTACTGCTGCACCACTGTGGTGTGTGTATATATATATATATATATATATATATATATATATATATATATATATATATAAACATCTTTATCGAATTATCACTTGTGAAATAGGCAAACTTACATTTATGTAAAATTCTGTGAGTGATACAGCTGCTGTCTGTTTTACCTGCTACATTTTGTTTTTTGTTTTAAGAACTCTGCTTGGCCTGGTGTTTTTGCTCTATGTGAGAGATAGACACTTAAAGTATCTAGGCTGCACATTTCACCTGCTTTTTCATTGGTTAAATTGTTTCTTGAGTGATACTTAAATACACAGTGAATTTCTGTGTCTTTGTTTTTTTCTGAAAATATATCAAGCCTGAATAAACTAAAAGCACACCTGGTGATTCCCTGTCAGTTTTTCGTACCTGCCTTCCATTTTATTGATCTGTTTTTTAAACCTGGTGATTTTAAGCTGCCCACCCCTACTATAAATTCAGCTTAATAAACTCCTTCCTTTCTACATCACAGTTGACATCTTGACTTATTTATTTGCCTTTTCTTGTGCTTATATTGAAAAAGTGCATTTTGCCTCTCATTGTCTGTTCTACTGGTTTACTTTCTCTGAATTAATTATCTAGCTAGCTGTTGGATAAAGTAGTGCATTTTTATAGTCTAGCAAGAAATAGTTTTGCATCAAGAGGTCAGTGGATGTTCTATCTAGTGCACTTGAAGGTATCCTGGTCTGTTTAGGTTGGGGAAACACTTGAGATTTCTCCAAGTGGTTTTATTGGCTGGAGGGCTTATTAACCAGCTTATCTTGTTTTTAGTACTTTTACAAGTTCTGTACAGTTGAGTGGCTCTTTGCTCATTTATACAAAGCACAGTACTTTTATTGAATAATCATACTTTTATAAGCTGTTTAAAGTACACTGCTGTATCTTTAAGTTTGTTTGTGGTAGCATATTATATCTTTTAAGTTTGTTTGTAATAGCATTTTTGCTTCGGACATTCCTTTGCTATGCTTTTACATTAGGGGGCTAGGATTATTCATCTTGTGGCAGTAGATGTTTACCTTGTCTATCTGAGCTGAGAAACACACAAAGGGTCTCTAAGTGTTTTTCTTTGTATTTCTCTTATATACTGTGACTGTCCTTTAGTAGTTAAAAAGCTGTACTGTTTCCTGCTGTTTTAAGTAGTTAATTGCACTGTATTATATTGTATCTGTTAGTTGTATGGCTGTTGTAGGTAGTTTGTGTGGTCTTGTTACACCTGGGCTCCAAACCAGCTATTCTACATTAAGATGGTGTTTTCTGAACCTTTATGGGAGATGTGTGTTGATCTCTGTGTTCTGAGTTCTGAGTCTGGGGTTGCTGGTGGAAGACTTATTGTGTGCTTTCCTGATTGGTAGTTAATTTAAAACTTGTTTCTATTTGCTGATATTTAAGCCTCGCATTTGCGTGGTGCTGCTCTATTTGCAGTGCCCTGTATAGACACAAATGCCTAGAAGCTCAGTTTATCCCTAAACAGCTGTTTGTGAAACCTTTCTAAGATTTTCTGCTGCTCTGGAAGCAATTCAGTTGTGCAATAAGCAGCATTGCTTTGTTGATCAACCTGCCTACACAAAGTATAGGTGCCTCTTGTAGTCTCGGTGCTACTAGCACAGTTCTGTCCAACTAAACCATTCCTTTCCCTAATAAAGCATACAGTAAGAGCTTGCTATCATGGATGGACAGTTTCCATCATCTCTCTGGCCAGCCTGATAGACATGGGCATCCTGCGACAACCACTTATTCCTGAAACAAACAAATACTTTAAGTGAGTGATGTGGTTATACTATGAAACTGGAGGCAAGACTCTCACATAAGGACAAATTGAATGCCAAATAGGTTGCAGCATACACACACACTTCTCACACTAAATAAGGACATGACACATAAACCCACATATGGGAAGGTACCAATTAGTAACTTCCCAAAAGATCAGAGTCCTCCCAAAATGAACTACTTACTCACATAATGCAAAAAACATCCACTATACAATAACACACACACCATTTTGAAACAAAATAAACCTATAAGGCATAATTTCACAAAACCTAATGTACTTGTCATAGGTGACTCCATTCTGAAACACAAGGAATGTTCCCCTCACCAGGCTGGATTAGGGGTAGGTTACGATTAGCTGACTGTCAGGTGCCAGGATCCATCAAGTCACTCAAGCACTCAAGTCACTCAACCACAAGCACCTGTAAGAATCCATCATGGTCCATGTGGGGATGAATAATTTGAGAAGTACCTCACTGGACTATATGAAGAGAGACATGACTGAGCTCTCAGATTATATGTCACAGGAAGGTATAAGCCTTGCCTTAATCAGAATTCTATCTTCTCCAAGGATGATGCTACAATACAACCAAAAAATTATTGACTTTAACATTTGGCTTAACTTCTGATGTCATTCCAAGGGGATCCAATATCTGTCAGCCTGGGAAGACATGGTTGACAGGCCATGCTGCTTTGCAGAGATGGTCTGGTCCTGTCTCCTCTAGGCGTTTGGATACTGGCAAAGGCATTAGCCACCCCCTATTGTGCCTTTTTTTAGACAGTGTCAAAATAACCAACCTCCCAGCATAACAAAATCCTCTCTAGATAAACTCAAGGTACTGCTGCTTAATGCTAGGAGTCTAAACAAGAAATTGCACTCTCTGTAAGCACTCCTCACTTTGGAAGATGCTGACATCTGTGCAGTCACTGAGACATAGTTCAAAGGCACGTAAAACACCCCGGCCATGCAGGGCTACAATGCCTTCCATACATTCAGACCACAAATAGAACATGAAAGAACCAAAGGAGGAGGATAAGTACACCTCAAGACTGGTCAAACAGTCTAACTCTTTTGAGCTACTCCATGTCCAATTAACTATAAGCAAAGCCCCCTACCACATCATAGTTAGCTGTAGGTTACCCACCGTGAAACAGGAAAAGCATACCACATATCTGGACTTACTGGAGTCACTTGCCATACAACCCAACACCTTACTCATTGGTGATTTTAATTATCCTACCTTCGACTGGGAAACATACATGACCACAAACATGCTGGCTCAGAGGTTCTTGGACTTTGTCAATGCAAATGGTCTAGAACAGCTAGTCATCACACCCAAAAGAGGCTTAAATGTCCTGACATAGTACTCATTAACATGGAAGAGCATTGCACCACCCCATCCCCGTGTGATATTCTCCCTGGTAGGATCGGACCATAAATCAGTCTCATTTGATGTAATTAAAGACCAGATACCCCATCAAGCTCAAAAACACTTAAGAATTTTTCAGAGACAAATTACCTCCTACTAAGTGATGGTATAAGAAGTTTCAAAGACCCCTCGAGCACAGATAACATGGACTCCTATGCAGAAGTGTGCACCAATATCTTGTATAACCACTTAAGCAGTTGTATAGAATCATCTGTACCTGACCGGATTAAAACCAGGTCTTGCCAGAAAAAGAAGCCACCCACAAGCCACCCCGGTGGATCCTTAGTATAAACAGGCTATACAAGAAGAAAAAGAAACTAATGTCCAAGAACAAGAGGGAACTGGCTCTGCAGAGGAAGAAATCCCTGTCTAGCTTAAACAAATAAATTAGAAATCTTGTCAAGTCTTCCAAAGCTAATTTTGAAGCAAAAATAGCCTCCCTAGCTAAGGATAATCACAAGGCATTATTTAACTATGTCCAGAATCTAAAACCAACCACTTTCTCTCACAAGACCCTGTAAAGGGTTAAAATGAAATTGCACATGTTCTAGAAGGTTAGTGTATGTGTATCCTAAAAGGTTAGTGTATGTGCTGCAACAGTATAAGCGGAAACATAGAAAAGTACGGAATGCTAAATGCTTCTGCAGCTAAGAATCTCCCTTTGTCCAGCAACTCAGTGAGAGGAGTCGGGGTATCAGAAGTCTCTTTAAACTACCCCAAGACAGTTTCAGTTCCTGTTCACTTGGGACCATTGACAGACCAACATGCTTTTCTTGTTGGAACCTCTGCACCCCTTAATCTTTTAGGTAGGGATCTTCTCTGTAAGTTACAATATGCAATATTCTGTACACTGGATGGGATATATTTAAATGTTCCTAATGAGTCTCTGGTAATGCATATGTGTGCTGTAGCAGATGTTTTAGATGAGGAAATGCTCTTTTCTTTCCTTACTGACACAATACCTGTACAGTCATCAGATGTAGACTTTCTAAATGCCCATGGTAGCACAACCTCCTCCTTCTGCAGGAACAGAAGCAGGAATTGAACCAGTTATTTCAGCAATGCTGCAACAAGGTATAATTATTCCTATTAGGAGTCCTTGTAATATACCCATTTTGCCAACAAAGAAACCCGGCAAAGACACTTATTGATTTAATACAAGTGCCACAGAAACTAAGAACTGAGAACCCAAACTAAAAACAAAAAAGCAGAGACGGCAAGGCACTGCCACTACAACATGGTTTATTAAAGATTAAACGCTTTTGTCATGACTCTAACAAGACTACATCAGAATCACCAACACAACACAGTTTAACACACTTTAAATATCCCTCCTTTGAGGGAGGGATATTTAAACTGTGTTGAGTACTGTTTGGTGATTCTGATGAAGTCTTTTTATAGTCGTGATGAAAGCGCTTAATCTTTAATAAACCGGGTTGTAATGACAGTGCCTTGCTGTCTCTGCTTTTTTGTTTTTAGTTTAGGTTCACACTTACAGATTTGTCCATGATCTGAGAGCTATGAATACTGTAGTTATGCCTGCTTTTCTCTTAGTGCCCAACCCTGCAATTATTCTTAGCTCAATTCCCCCTTCTGCTACTACCTTTTCACTTATTGATATTTCCTCACCTTTCTTCTCTCTCAATACATCCTGAGAGTCAGTATTTGTTTGCATTTACATATAAAGGACAGCAATACACATGGACATGCCTCCTCCAAAAATATGTAGAATCATCCACCTTATTTTCAAGAGAAGTGAAAAAGCAGCTAGATAAAGTTACTTTGCGAGTCTGCCTTAGAAAAGTATGTAGATGATCTTTTCATAGCATCTAATTCCTTAGCTGACTGTCAGACTGATACTGTTTTCGTGTTAACTACACTAGCTGAGTAAGGATTTAAAGTAAACCGATCTAAGCTTCAGCTTTGGCAACTGCAAGTCCAGTATTTAGGATACCTGATCTCTGAAAATGCATGACACATTTTGCCTTATTGCATTGCAGATATATATATATATATATATATATATATATATATATATATATATATATATTGACACCAAGACCTACTACTCTAAAACAACTTTGAGCATTTCTTGGTTTAACAGGATATTGTAGACAATAGATATCCAATTATGCTGAAATAATTAAACTTTTATTAGAACTATTGAAAAAGGACATGCCTCCTATGGCAACCCTGTCATGAATGAGCTTTTACTCAATTAAAATCATTTCTTTCAAATCCTCCAGCATTGGTACTGCAGACTATTCAAAAGTGTTCTTTCTTTTCTGTTGTGAATGCAATAAGATAGTGTAGAATAGAACATGTGTTGTAACTTTAAGAAGCATTTCAAAGTGAAGGCATGTGCATATAAATAGAGAGCACGTGCAGGCAGCAGTGCCATTTGAGAGAACAGCCAGAGAGTTAACATGTATGAGTGCAGTAGTAAGTCTGTTTATAAGTTTATTTAAGTTAGAATTACCAAGTCTCAATCCTGATGTGTTTGTATATAATAAAGCTGCTTGAACTGAACCCACAACTGTTCGTCTGTTTTATCCTGACCGGACAAGTGATATGGTGTCTGTACTGGGATAGAGAGTGCAACTTCTTTAAGCCATGAGGTGGAAGTTAACAGTGAAGGTATATTGAGCAGGTTTGATACAGTGCTCAAACGATTAAAAAAGGCCAGAAACGAACTTCAGGTAACCAAAACTCAAATAAATTATTTATTTTGTAAAGAAAACTATACAAAGCATTTGCAAACCATTAAATGCATTATTAATCAAACGAGTAGCACAAATCGCATTATTAATCAAATGAAATGCACACAATGCAGTATTGATTAAATTAAATATTTGAAACCACGATATTTGATAGAATTTTCAGAAATACTTATGTGTTCAGTTACTTACAATTTGTATAATGAGCATGATAAGAGGTCAAATGGCATAATGAATACAATAAAAGGGCAAGATAAGCAAAATAAAGCAAGGTGACTGTATGTTTGTTTTTAGTAAACAACCATGTTTTCCCATGAGCTACTATTTTGCATTGACCAGAGCTCTTCAAAGTATAACTAGAGTTGTTCCAAGTATTTCAGTGTGCAAAGTGTTTGCAATGTGTGCTTTATTATAGTGCAATTATTTCAAAGAGTTCCCTGTGTGCAAAGTACAGTTATTTTGCAAAGTGCAGTTAGAATACAGTCATTTCGAAAAGTTTTTTGTGCTGTGTACATTTTATTCACAGAGTGCAGTCATTTCAAAATGTTTCTTATACTGTACAGAGTTATTTCACAAAGTAAAGCCATTTCGAGAAGTTTCTTATGCTATGTACAGTTCATTCGCAAAATGCAGTTATTTTGAAGTGTTTCTTACACTGATAAGGAGTGGTTTCATAAAGTACAGTGATTTCAAAGTGTTCTTGTGCTACAGAAACTTATTTTACAAAGTACAGTTGTTTCGAAGGATCTATTGTGCTATTGGGCATATATGTGAGTGTATGTTCGTACATAACTCCAAGGGTCTTTATTACTGTGTGTTGGCATGGCAGAGGCAGACCCAGTCCACTTGTGTTTGATCATAATATTGCAGAGAATTGGAGTGTATTTGAGCAGGAATATGATATTTTCATACAAGCAGCTTTTTCTGATAAAGATGCACATATGAGAGCATTTATTTTGCTTACATTAGCGGGGTCAAAAGCCATTGAAACAGACCGTTCATTTGTGATGCAACAGCAGTATATGCAGGAGAATGGGAAAACCATCATATTGTTGTACAAGCTGAATCAAGGGAGGACCCTGAATGCTTGACACATAAATTTAGAGAAATGTGTAACCCCCAGACAAATGTTACATTGGAGAGGCACCTATTTTATACAAGAGATGAAAAGCCAGGAGAAGCTTTTGCAGCTTATATTACTGACTTGAGAAACAAGGCTAAAAAATGCAGGTTTGGTAATTTGAAAGACAAGTTGATAAAAGACAGGCTTGTATGTGGTGTTAATAATGCTGCAGTGAGAAAGATTTTGCTTCATGACAGTAATTTAACATTGAGCAAAGCTATAGAGATTTGTCAAATACATGAACTTACAGAAAAGCACACACATACGCTTGCAAGTGATAGGAGCATGGTTTCAACAGCAAACAGCATGCAACACATGGCCAGCAGAAACAGGCCTAAGCACATGGTGGCTGCAGCCCATGCAGGATTTCCAGGGAGAACCCTGTAACTTTTCAGCAAGTTCTAAGACTAGCTTAGTAAAACGGACATGCTCAGTGCAGCACAAGGGTGAGCCAGCAAAACCCAAGTCAATTCTTATTGTTAACTGTCACAATTGTAGTGCCTATCATGAATCTAAACTAGAGAAATGTTTAGCATTTGGTCAGCAATGCCACAAGTGTAAAAAATGGAACCACTTTCAAAAGTTTTGTAAATCAAGCAAGCCTCATTCATTTATTAAGAAAAGTCACTCAGAGAAGCAAGTTGATCATATAGAAAGCTGCAACTCTACTTTCTATGCAGATGGAGTATCAGTGGTTAGTGAAAAGGTTAATGCAGTAGATTTGTTGGCAAAGAACGGAGTGTTTTGTACTGTCCTGAACAATGGCAAACCCATGGAGCTCAAAGCAGACACTGGTTTAAAGTGCAATGTTATGTCAGCAGAAACGTTTGCTAGAGTTAGACCTGGTGAACAACTTAATTTGGCCAGTTGTGCAAAGCATGTTGCTTATGGAGGTGAAGAGATTCAAACCAAAGGCTCAGTAGTACTTTCATGCTATTCAGCTGGGAACAGTTACAGCTTGCAATTTTATGTAGTCAGAAGACCTGTGGAGTCATTATTAGGTCTCAGGGATAGCTTAAGAATGAAACTGCTTTCTTTTACCAAAGAAGTCCATCATGTAAGCACATGTCCTAGTTCCAGTTTCATTGATGCTATTTTCTGAGTAATGTAATATTTTTGAAGATAACCTAGGCAAACTTCTAGTTGTATACTCCATGAAATTAGATGCAGAGGTCAATCCAGTGGTCAGACCAGTGAGAAAAGTTCCGATAGCTATGCAGAACAAAGTCAAGGTCCAGCTGGCTAAAATGGTGCAACAAGGTGTGCTTTGTCCAGTCACAGAACCAACTGAATGGGTATCTTCCATAGTAGTTACTTATAAGAAAAGCTCAGATGAAATCAAAATGTGTATTGACACAAGAGACTTAAACAAAGCATTAAAAAGACCCCACCATCCTATGCATACAGTTGAGGAGGTTGCTACCATCATACCAAATACCACTGTTTTTTTCTGTCTTAGATGCAAATAGTTCATTTTGGTAAGTGATGTTTGATTGCAAATCTTCATTACTGACTACATTCTGTACCCCATTTGGTAGATACATATTTCTCAGAGTGCCTTTTGGAATAAATTCTGCCAGTGAATTCTTTCAGCTTGCAATGGAGCAAACTTTTTCAAGTTATCCGTGTGCTATAATAGTGGATGATTTACTAGTTGGTGGTAATGGTGAAGCAAAGCATGACAGAAACCTCAGGAAAGTTCTGGACAGAGCGCATGAAGTGACTTTAAAGCTCAATCCTCTGAAATGTAAATTCAGGCTACCAGAAGTTACTTATATTTATTTATTTAATATTTGTTAACCGGGAAAGTCCGACTTGGAACAAAGCCAATTTTCAGCAGAGGCCCGGGGAGAAATACTCCAGATGCATGTCTTTGTAATGTGGGAGGAAACTGGAGAACCCAGAGGAAACCCACACGAACACGGGAGGACATGCAGACTCCACACAGAAGGCACCCCAGCCAAGAATTGAACCAGAGAACCTCTTGCTGTGAGGCGATAATGCTACTGCTGCACCACTGTGCCATCAGGTCATATAGGTCATTTATTTACCAGTTCAGGCTTATGATCAGACTCTTCCAAACAAACAGCCATTCTTTAGATGCCAGCTCCAGACACTGTCCAAGCCTTACAGTGTTTTCTTAGTATGGTTAACTGTTTGGGGAAGTTTATACCAGGCTTCAGTAAATTATCAGCACCTTCAAGAGAGCTGACATGCAAAAATGTTGCCTGGTCATGGTTGGAACACCAGAGAGCATTTGATGACCTTAAACAGAAAATTGCCAGTCCACCTACATTAAGATACCATGATGTCCACAAACCAGTAATTTTTTCCAGTGATGCTTCAAAGTTTGGTCTTGGTGCAGTTATTCTTCAAGAGAGCAGACCAGCAGCCTATGCATCTAGAACTGTTACCCAAACTGAGATGCAGTATGCTCAAATTGAGAAATAACTTTTGGCAATTGTGTTCACATGTTCAAAGTTCCATGATTATATTTATGGCCGAGCTATCCAGATCAAGACTGATCTTCAACCTCTAGTCACTATTTTAAAGAAGCCTATGCATACAGCTCCAGCAAGACTACAAAGAATGATGCTCAGATTACAAAAGTACAACTTCAAAATGGTCTATACAAAAGGCAAACATCTTTATCTGGCTGATGCTTTATTCAGATTGCCTAGGAATACCACAGAAAAGCTTGATGCAAAGAATTTTGACTTTGATGTCATGGAAATGCATGATTTTTCTGCCACAAGACTTGATGAGGTAAGAGATCATACAAAGACTGACCCAGTTTTGCAAAAGCTCAACCACTTCATCAATGTTGGATGGCCTTCAGAGCAATTTTGTGTACCAACAGAAGTGCAACCTTATTTTCCTTACAGAGATGAGATGCTAATGGAAGATGGTATAATTTTCAAAGTTCCTAAAGTTATTGTTCTTATTTCCTTACAACATGAGTACATCCAGATTTTGCATCGTGACCACCCAGGTTCCGAAGCTACCAAAAGAAGGGCAAGAGGACTAGTATTTTGGCCTTCTCTGTTGAAAGACATTGATAAAGTACTTTCATCTTGTTGAATATGTAATAGTACTAAACTGCATTTGCAAAAAGAGCCACTTCAGCTAATCCAAATTCCTGAGCTACCTTGGTCAACAGTAGCCACTGACATATTTGAGTGGAACAGTCAACATTACTTAGTGCTGGTAGACTCTTATTCGAACTGGTTCAAGATCGATCTGCTACCTAACCCAACATCCAGTACTGTTATTACTAAGTTAAAATGTCACTTCTCAGTCCATGGTAATCCACACAAAGTTATTTCTGACAATGGTGCTCAGTTTACCAGTCAGTTATTTCAGAAATTTGCAAAGGAGTGGGACTTTATCCAAATTACTATCAGTTCGGAATACCCCCAGTCAAACAGCCTGGCTGAATATGCAGTACAAAGTGCAAAGCAATTACTACAGAGGTCAAAGTATGACAATACTGATATCTTTTTGAATTTGCTTAAACTCAGAAATTTACCCCGTGGCAACTTACTTGGCTCGCCTGCTCAGAGACTTCTATCTAGGCAAACCAGAACAACCTTGCCTATCAGTTCCAGTTTGTTGTTGCCTAATGCTAAACACACCAGAGCAATCAGAGCCCAACTATTTAAAAAGCATTCCTTTCAGAAGTCCAGCTATGATAAAATGAGCAGATTTCTTCATCCATTGAAAGAAGGAGAGACAGTGAGGATCCAATTGGTGAAAGGTTTTGATCGAATTGGTCAAGTGAGAAGTATATGTGCCAAGCAGAGATCCTACTTAGTGGAATCTGAGGGTATAGGATACAGACGAAATAGCAGGCATCTTCTTCCGGTGTCTGAATCGATATTGCAGCATCGTACCTGTGATACAGACTCTAGATGTCAGAGCAACCCAGATGATGTTCCTGTTGAAGGACATGTCTCAATACCTATTCCCATTCCTGATGATGTCCAGATGTCCCTGAAGTTGAACATTCATTAAAGACAGTCCCTGTTGTTAGACCCAGTTCTAATTTTTATGTCACATGATCAGGTTGTATTTCTAGACCTAGTGTAAAATACACAGCAATCTGAACATGATTGTTTCATTTGTATTTAGTTCTGCATAATTGCACATCAAAGGATCATTTCTGTACAATTGCATGTTAATGAATATGAATATTGTCATTTTCAGTGTATGACTTATTTCTCAAAGAGTGAGGATGCAGAACAGAGTGTACGTTGTAACTTTAAGAAGCATTTCAAAGTGAGGGCACATGCAGGCAGCAGTGCCATTTTGAGAGAACAGCCAAAGTGTTAACAGGTATGGGTGCAGTAGTCAGTCTGTTTTTAAGTTTATTTAAGTTACTAAGCCTCAGTCCTGATGTGTTTGTATATAATAAAGCTGCTTGAACCAAACCCACAACTGTTCATCTGTTTTATCCTGACTAGACGAGCGACAAGTAGCATTAGGATTATTAGCACAGAGAAGAAATGATGGTTTTAGACCAGTTGTTTATCACAGTGCAAGTCTTGATCCAGTACCAGCTGCACTTCCTCCTTGCCTTAGAGCTGTAGCCACAACTGCCCAGCTAGTTGATGTGGCAGCAGCACTTACTCTGGGTCATGATACTTTTCTTGCAATTTCACATGCTGTTAATACTTTGTCATTAAAGCCTAAAACACAATATATTTCTGCTTCTAGATTTTCCAGATATGAGCTAGCTCTACTTAATAATCCATCTCTGCAAATTATTAGCTGTCCTCTCTTGAATCCAGCCTCTCTTATCCCTACTGCTGATGAAGGTGAACCTCATGATTGTGTTTTTGTTGTTAATAATGTGCTTCCTCCAAGACCTGATCTCAGAGATATTCCTCTTCAGAACCCTGACTTAATTTTGTTCGTTGAAGGTCATGTATTAGAAGGGAAGATGGACAACTGACAGCCACTTTTGTGGTCTGTAGCATTGATCAAATGTTATTGAATGGACAATTGCAGGGAAATGTTTCAGATCAAGTAGCTGAATTAGTAGCTATTACTGAAGCTTGCAACCTAATACAGGGAAGGACTGTTACAGTATACACAGATTCCAGATATGCCTGTGGAGTGGTTCACGATTTTGGGAATCTCTGGTGAGAAAGAGGATATTTAACCTCTGCAGGGACAAAAATTAAAAATGCAGTTTTCATCACTGAATTGTTAAATACCCTGCTTCTCTCTAGGAAAATAGCTGTTGTTAAATGTGCCACTCATAGCTCAGATAATTCATTTGAAACAATAGGTAATACTTTTGCTGATAGAGCAGCAAGACAGGCTGCTATATTAAATCCTGTCCAGGCTTCTTTTTTTTTTGCAGCCTCTTCGAGTTGAAAATGTGCCTGTAACTGTGCAGGAAGTGTTGTCTTTTCAGAGTCAGGCTGATGACTCTGAAAGGGTAAGGTGGATCCGTGATGGCTGCTGTCATTCTCCAGACTCACTTTGGCGCCATCCGGGTGGAAAGTTAGTAACATCACAAGCTGTTTTACCACAGTTGGCATGGGCTTACCATTTGCCTTCCCATCTTGGAAAAATGCTTTAATCAAATTTTGACTGACTTGTAATATATGTCTTCAGTATAACATTTCTAAATCTGTAACTGTTCCTACATAAAATATTAAAAAGCTGTGGAGACATTTTTATTGTATACATTGTGGTTTCTTAGAATTACTAATGTGTACAAAGTTTAAGTATGTACAAGTTTTGACTAATGTTGTCTCTGGATGGGTAGAAGTATACCCATGTATTAAAAATGATGCAGCCTCAGTGGCCAAGAAGATTTTGTAAGAGTTTTTAGCCCGTTTTGGGGTACCATGTTGTATTCAGTCAGACAGAGGTAGTCATTTTATGAGTCAGATTATTCAACAGATTTGTAAAGTTACTCTTCACACCAGCAGGTTGGAACCAATAGCAGCTTAATTCACATAAACACACACTGGTTTAGCCCTTTCTTCCCTACTGAAGGGACTTATTCAGAACAATACCATTTCCATAACCCAGTCCTTTTATGCTAAACCACACCCAACTGACTAATTGGATAATCATCAATCAACCCAAAAGCACATAAGAAATCCGCATAAAGATGCCTAAAATACATTACACTCACATCAAAACATGACATAAAAACTACTTTCTTGTTGTTATGCATTAAAATACATATAATGGCATTGAACCACAACGTATGCCATTACCCTAAAATATGCTTTAATTTCAGTATACAAGCAATATTTACATTTTCATTAACTGCGGTGGTGGTGCTGTGATAGCGTTGTCGCCTCACAGTAAGATGTTGTCCTGTTCGATTCTCAGCTAAAAGCGTCTTCTGTGTGGAGACATGCGTGAATGGGCGTACCTTCGTTGAAGGTTGTGCATCAGGCCTGGCAAGTCGGTATGTAAAAATCTACTGCCAAACATTAGCAGACCGGAGTTCCGCTGTGGAGACCCCTAACCGGGAAAAGCCGAAAGATACAACAACAACCAGGTGGTTGGGTGGCATTTAACCTAAGCTGCCACCTTAACTCACAGATGTCCAGATGCACATCAAGCACCCTCCCCAGAGCATCCTTAACTAACTGCTGCAAAACTGAAAATCTAAAAATGTGGTCCTTATTTTCAAATACATGCCTACTCAAAGCATTGGTCATTTTACAATTTCTTATGTCCAAAAGATGTTCATTAAACCTCTCCTTAAACTGTCTATAGGTTTTTCCCACATAAAAGGTGGGACATGACTGGCACTTAGCCAGGTAAAACACATTTTTGCTGCAGGCAGTTGGTTAAGGATGCTTAGGAGAGGGTGCTTGGTGTGCATCTAGACATCTGTGAGTTAAGGTGGTAGCTTAGGTATATTGCCACCCAACCACCTGGTATTAATGAAAATGTAAATATTTCTTGTTTATTGAAATTAAAGCATATTTTAGGGTAATGGTATAAGCTGTGGTTCAATGCCATTATATGTATTTTAATGCATAACAACAAGAAAGTTTTTATGTCATGTTTTGATGTGAGTGTAATGTATTTTAGGCATCTTTATGTGCGTTTCTTATGTGCTTTTGGGTTGATTGATGATTATCCAATTAGTCATTTGGGTGTGGTTTTGTATAAAAGGTCTGGGTTATGAAAAATGGCATTATTCTGAATAAGTCCCTTCAGTAGGGAAGAAAGCGCTAAACCAGTGTGTGTTTATGTGAATAAAGCTGCTATTGGTTCCAACCTGCTGGTGTGAGGAATTTCATTTGGATTTAGTACGTGGATTGTGGAGTTTGGAGGTATTTTGTAGATTTGTAAAGTTCTAGAATCTAAACATTTACATGCATTTTCCATGCCCCTACAAACCTCAGGCTTCAGGTATGGTAGAAAGAATGACTCAAACTTTGAAAACTAAGTTAGCAAAACTTACTGTGGAAATGGATCTAAAATGGCTAGAGGCCTTGCCCTTCATTTTATTTACTATCTGCAGTGCAATCTATGCACCTGGAAAATTCTCCCCTCATGAAATCCGTATGGGATGTCCTATGAGGATGCCACCCACACCTCTACCTGCAAATCTCTATCTGCAGGTAGTCGAAGAGATGATGCTTACTTATTGTAAACAACTTATTTCTGTTCTACAGCATCTTCATTTGCAGGTAATCTCCACCCAGCTGCAGCCTGATCCCGATGCTCCACATGATGTTAAACGAGGAGATTGGATATTCATTCTTTCTTTCTCCAGATGACACACCCTCCGTCCTCAATGGAAAGACACATTCCTGGTGCTCCTCATCACAGCTACAGCTGTTAGACTCAAAGGGTCTCCAACATGGATCCATATCTCCCATGTCCAAAAAGCAGTGCCAAATGAGAGAAGCCAACCAGTTCCCTTTGACCTACCCTCTGCAGCCTTGTCTGATGATGAACCAGTTTCCACTTGTACCAGAAGAAAAAACATATAGATTGAGACTAGAACCGATGATAACTAATACTTTGAGGACATCAGAAGAGGACATTTTCCCTGAGTTAGGTGATCAAGCACTACTCATGAGCTAACTACAACAGCAACCTTTATGGAGTGTGTTTGAAGTGCAGCAGTGAGCTATTCATTGCAAAACAAATTTATGCATGGACATTTTTGAAAACACACTCTGACCCCAAACCAACTCACCATTCATGTCTGATTGTTGCCATGATGACTGCAATTGTTATTTTTGTTCTTTTACGGCATTTCCTGATCCAGGCTGAAACTGTAAGTACTGTTTAACTTTTTAACAGAAAAATAAAATGATTGATAAAATCTATACAGAAATCAGCAGATTGGCATCCAAATTTCAATACATTTCATGCCACTCTGAATACATTTGCTAATACTCTAAATGCTAGTAACTGTTGGGTATGTACCAACATACCTGCTGCCTATTATGGAGGTATCCCATTGATTCTAGTACGTGTAAATGAATTTGATATTGGGACAGCTTTTTCATTAGTGGCACTTGGTAAAAATTCTTCTTGGCATAATTTTACATTGTTTAATAAAATTGCTGCGCTTAAACTTTGACTGTTCAGGGTCATACTTTTTATGCAAAGAATGGGGCTGTGGAAGTTGGACATAGCAAATGTAATATTAATCAAAGAATTATAGTGGATGTGCAGTAAAAGGTATGGTCATACTGAAAAACTTTTATTTTATTTGTGGCTGTCTAGTATATCCCTGGCTGCCAGCAAACTACTCAGGGTATCATTATATTGGGAGAGTTCCTCCAGCCATTTGACATGTAGATGCTCTGCCCAGTGGTAAAATTTGTTATATATAAGATAATCAAAACTGTAAAAAAATCAGATTAGAAAGGTCAATGCTTCATGGATTTATCATCTTTATTAGGAATAAGTAGCTTTTAAAGGACTTTCTCATATGGACCATGGTGATGATATTATTTGTGGGGTAGCATATTACCTACTTCTGAGACTGTAACATCAATTTGGGAGTTGAGCAAGCTCTCTAAGTTATTAGTAGTATTAAGCAATGCAATGCTTGAAACTGTTAATTTCATTACTTTAGAGCTGAGTGCCATACATGCAGTAGTACTCCAAAATTGAATGGCACTTGATTTCATACTTGCGTCAAAGGGAGTTAAGTACACCCTCGTGCACGAGGAATGCTATTTGTTTATTCCTGATAATGAGCAGGCAATACATACACATTTGGAAATCTTCCAAAAAGTGGCTGAGTTGTCAGATACCAAAGAAGCAGATAGTTCACAATGGGCTTGGCTAACCAAATTGTTTTTAGGATGGGGAGGCAGTTTGTTAAAATTTATTATGCTTATTGCAAGTATTATAATAATTGTATTTTTGCATTTATTTTTATGCAAAGCTGTAATAACCAAACTCATTGTATCTCAATAAAACCCATTGTTACAAAATTTGCATGGTAGTGACTTTGAAAAAGCATCATTTATGTATTTTATCAATAAAAATGAGATAGCAAGTGAAATTGCAGAGTTAGTTTTTGAAAAAATGTACAACAATATATTTAAAGTATAGATGATGTTTTATGATATGAGTGTGATGCTTTCTTAACATTAAATGAGGGATTGTAAAGGGTTAAAATGAAATTACACGTGATCTAGAAGGTTAATGCATGTGTGTCCTAAAAGGTTAGTGTATGTGCTGCAACAGCATAAGCAGAAACATGGAAAGTATAGATGTTAAGTTTCATTTCCTGAGTATGAGGCAGCATTCTTTCTAAATCACATGGTAAAAAGAACCTTATTCCATACTAAGTTAGAAATGTAGATAAGAAGTTGCAAATGTATTTTTACTAAACGTGATGCATTTATTTTAGATATTTAGTAATGGTCTGAAGAATAAACTGTAGTATTTGGGTGGTACATTGGTGCAGCGGTTAAGTTGTCATCTCACAGCAAGAGGTTCTCTGATTTGATTCTTGGCTGGGGTGCCTTCTGTGCAGAGTCTGCATGTCCTCCCTGTGTTCACATGGGTTTCCTCCAGGTGCTATGGTTTCTTCCCACATTCCAAAGACATTCATCTGGAGAGTTTCTCCTTGGGCCTCTGCTGAAAGTAAGCTCTGTCCTAATCAGACTTTCCTGGTCAACAAATGTTAAATAAGTAAGTTATGAACTGTACTAGTTAGCATTTTTCTATTGGATGCTAGCAGTGGTATGATTGATAAAGTTTACTTCTTTGTTAAAATTTTCCTATAAAAGATTATGAATTCTTTTTGTTCCGGGAGACATGACTTCCTAAGTACTGTCTCCAACACATGTGTTATTGCTTTTAATAAATTATATTTTAATCTGTCAATGACTGAAGTTTATTTTAATAACCCAAACATAGTGAATGTTTTGAAACAGGAGGAGAATGAGTCTAAGATGACTTCCCTACTTAGTTTAGCAGAAGCATTTTAACATCAAGTGGGAATGAAAATCAAACTAGAAGATAAAAATCAGGCAACTGAATGTGCCAAAAAACAAAGAAAAAATCAGATGAGAAGGCAAAAAATGTGGAAAATGCATAAATATACCTGCAAGTATAGAAAGCTCTTGAAACAACCTCATGTTGATCAGGATCGAACACCAGAATGGTTAAGGAGAGGTGAATTTAAACCAAAAGATGAAAGGTTAATATTGACGGCCCAAGACAGTGGACTACATACACATTGGTTTACAAAGTCCATTGAACATGTGGGAGAAACAGACAAATGTAGATTTTGTAAAACAGAATTGGAACCAGTCACACATCTTGTTGCTGGTTGTGATATACTAATGGTAGAAGGACTGTATACTGAAAGGCATAATAATGTTGCAAGACTGTTGCATTGGAGATTGTGCAAACATTACAATATTGAAGTAGCTGAAAAACACTGAAACATGAGCCACAAAGCATCATAGAAAATAACTAAGTTTATATCACATGGGATCATCCATTTCCAACAGTTCAAAAATAGATGCAAGGAAAAACAGATAAAGTAGTCCATGAAAAGAAAACAAAAGTAGCATTGATCACTGAAATTGCTACACCCAGTGACTAGTGTCTTATGTACAGAGAGACACAAAGTAATAAAATACCAGGATTTGCAGACAGAAACAAGGACAATGGGGAAGAAGATATCTAGACAGTTCCAGTAGTAGAAGGAGCAATAGGTCATATAGAAAAGAATTTACAATCATACTTAGATATGTTACCGATACATATAAAACTGTATGAATTGCAGATGGAGTTATTACTGGGCACATTGTGGGTGCTGTGATGAGCATTTCTGGCTAACATCAAAGATTGAAACTGTACTAATTTCATGAGCTTTAATAATACTTTGACTTAGGAATGGGGTCCATTTCTGTCATGATATTAGAAACCCAAAAGACTAGGAGAAATGAAAAAAAAAAATAGAAAGACCTTATTAACAAGGACATAGGTAATCTCCAAACTCTGGATCAAACCCAGTTCGGATTAATTAAAGGTAGATTATGCCTATTAAACATGGTTGACTTCTTCAAGAAAGTCACCAAGGCCTTGGACGATGAAAATACAGTGCATACCACCTATCTTGACCGAGCCAATAAATTTGACACCATTCCCCCTCCAGTATTATAGAGAAACTCCCCTAATTGGGAATTAACTCCTACATTACCAGATGGATAGCCAACTACTCACTGACAGGATACATACTGTCAAAGTGGGTGACTTCACCTCTAGAAAAAGACCAGTTACCAGTGGCATACCATGGGGTGTTGTGCTGGGGCCCTTACTGTTTGGAATTTATATCATAGAAGTGCAGGCAAACTTGGATGGCCTGTGGTTGACCAAGTTCACTGACGGTTGCAAATTGGGAGCAATCACTGAGTCGCCGAATGATGTTAATATACTGCACAAAGGGTCAACACAGACAAATGATTGGTGCCAAAGCCACAGATTAAAGCTACATGCAAAAAATTTAATTGCATTATTATTCCCTTTAGGAAAACTGACATCCCTGCTAATTATATTTTAGACAGTACCTTGTAAGTGTAGACCTAGTGGTATATGATCTGGGTACTCAGGCTAATAGCAATCTGAACTTTGACCACCACATATCCACATAATAAGGAAATCATTCTATGTGGCACATCTTATAAGTGAAAGCATCACTTCTTGATTTAAGCATATTATAATTCCATTATACTCGGCCCTCATCAGACCAATAATTGAGTACAATGCTGCCTTCTGCATGCACCTTTCCAGGCACCTGCAACAACTGGAGAGACTACAGAACTTTCTCACCAAGAAATTACAGGGTACACAAAACAAGTCTTACATGAAAAGACTGAAAGTCTTGTCACTGTATTGTGTCTCCTGCAGGTTAATAAGGGGTGACCTGTGCTTGGCTTACAGGGCAGTCTCTGACCCGGCCCTGATGGAAATACTACACATTCATAAATCAAACTGCATGAAGGTCACTCGCTATATGGATCTTATTTTAGCCTGTGACATGAACAAGTCATGCTGGAGGGATAGATACATCTTCCAGAGATTGCCTCTTTTCTGGAACAAGCTTCCAATTCACGTGAAACAGAGCACCCCCCCCCCAGCTCTGTTCAAATGCAACCTAGATCAATGGAAGGGTGACTGCAAATTCACTCCTGGGGTGGCACCATACCTCTCTACTGTCCAGATTGTTGCAGAATGTCTGGATTTTTTGCTCATATTCTTGGTCTGTTTCTCATAAAATTTGTGGTTTTCTGGCAAATCACTGGGTTAATCTGAGAATTGAAATCACTAAATAACAGTGTACATTTGAGTTTCAGACTTCATGTCCTTCAGAAAATGTATGCTAAAACAAACTCTGCTACTCTAACAACCTTCTAAGTTTATAAGAGTAATATTTAAAATATGTCCCTATTTTTGGCTGTAGGTCCATGTCCAAGTGTCTTCTTTATATTTTGCATTCTATTACTTTTCCCTCTCTATTTGTACCACACACCTTGGTTCCTTTGCCAGCTTCATCCAGTAATTTCAAGCCCCCTCTTGCCTGTCTCTGTACCCCTAATTGTCATCATCCCTATCATCAGATTCTCCTTTTTGCATTCCTGTGCTGGCTTATTTCTTAGTATACTTCCTGCTACTTTATGAATATAATATTCTGTATGACTGTTATTCTTCTTAAGGATTGGCATCTAAAATCCCACTATTTCCTTATTTCTTGAATTTCCCCCTGCTTTATCATTGTCCTTTTCCACTTTGAATTGTAGTTTTGTGTTATGTATAAGAGCCTTAACCATACAGATCTAAAATAACCATTCAAATTGGGTAATCCTAAACCTCCTTGTTCTATTGGAAAGATCAACTTATCCCTTTTGACTCTTGCCCTCTTCCTCTCCCAGATAAAATCCTTCTACTCTTAAATTACTATCCACAACTTCTCCTCTGGTCAGTATAAATATGCCTGACCTGTGTATAAAACTAAAGGAACTAAAAATATTTTTACTGCTTGTATCTTACAATCCATAGGCAAGAGCTTCCAGTTTCTCAGTTTTGGCATTGTTTCATTTAGTCTCTTCCCTCATATCCTTAGTTGCTATAACAGTGTCTTTTTTAAACCATACTCTTAAATATGTCATTTCATCATGTACCCATAAACATGGGTATTGCCAAACCAGTTCACGTGTGGGTACATATTTTACAGCTATAGCCTTTGTTTTATCTTTATTAATTTTATATTCTGAAAAAAAACAGAACTATTTTAGAATAATCCACAACACTGAGATGTCCTTTTCTGGTTTTATCAGGTAAAAAATATCATTTGCAAGTAAAGTCAGCTTTTCTTAAATACCATTATTGGTGCATGATCTGAAATAGTCAAAGTTCTCAATGAAATGCACACATTTCTGTGAAATATAATTTCTATTTACTCTAGCCCTGTTGTACCTTGAGTAATAATATATAAATTCTCTGAGTTCTTACTACTGAAGTCATGACTTCCATACCATTGTTTTCATAAATATTTTCCCTTTTAAGCTCCCAGATAAGCTTCATTGTTGCAAACCATATTCTAGTCCACACCTATGAGTAATATTCCCTGCTGAAATTTGATTTTCTCACAAAATTGTTTATGCTTCATAACAACAGCTTTAGGAAGCATATAATTACATGTCAGGATAATCCTCATTTCTTGGCAATAGCCCCTTACTACCACAAATCTGCTATTATTATCTTTTTCCTACTCTATCAATATTGGGAAACAATTAATATAAATACTCCTCTTTTCCTTTGTCCCTGATATTCTGTAGAATATCCATCATGAATTCTATTTCTTTATCAAATTCATGTGCTTGTTTCTTTCCAAGTATGTTACCTGTAGCATGGCTATTTGTACTCTGCATTTCTTAATATGATTAAATATTATTTCCTTTTTTTTCCCCTGTGAGGCCATTCACATTCCATGTTAATATGGAACATTATGCCATTAAGATAACAAGTCATTATTTCCACCTATTATATATGACAACTTATTAAATGTCTATTTCCAGATTTTTGTAATACATGCACCCATTAATGTTTGGCAGGTTGATCCTTTATACAGTTTTTTATCAGCATTGGAACCTATGTCACATTTATAAGACTTTTTGTTTTAATGAAAGCCCTCAAACATAAAAACTAAATACATTTTCAAAGTACCCCATTCCCTATTAACCTAGGACAAACACACAGAACTATGTACATCTTCAAAAAATGAAGTTTAACCCTCCAAATAGGAACACTTGCCCCAAATTGAAAGCTGTACACACAGGCATTACCTAATCTAAATTAAGGTTACTCATGCTAAAGTGCATGCTACAGCCTGTGTTCCCACACTTACCCTGATTGATGTCCACTCTATTACCTGCATTCCCCTCCAAGATGTGAAAACAGACAGTATGCTTTTTGTTTTAATGAAAGCCCTCACAAAAAACTAAATACATTTTCAAAATACCCCATTCCCTATTAACCTGGGACAAACACACAGAACTACGTACATCTTCAAAAAATGAAGCTTAACCCTGCAGATAGGAACAATTACCCCAAATTGAGAGCTGCACCCACAGGCATTGCCTAACCTAAAATTAACATTACTCCTGTTAAAGTGCATGCTACAGCCTGTGTACCCATACTTTCACTGATTGGTGTCTATTATATTACATTCATTCCCTTCTCAGATGTGAAAACAGATAGTATGCTTCAGAAAACATTAAGTTTTAGCCATAATGAAAAAGAATAATGGCTGTCTTTAAATAAAACTAAATTGTACATTCTTCTATTAAATACATTAAAGTATTAAGGCCGCCTTTTATTAACTTTCCATAATTTTAAACTTTTTTCACTGAACTGCTTGCCATTGCACCTTGCGATTTTGCATTTCCCTTGGCTAAGAATTCTCAGACTTCTCAAGATTCATTGCTTACACCTGCAGACAGCTTGTCGCCATGGAATAAAACTCAGCAAGGGATCTTTGTAAATTTCACTCAGATAAGAATGTACTGCTGCTCTCAGCTGCAGTCTTCTTGATTCCCACGGAACATTTGCTAATGGAAAAATAAAACAAACTAATGTTTTAGCAGATGTAAGAAATGTACCATTTTTCATGTCTTTTCTCATTTTGCCTTATTTTTAAAGCCCACTTGCTAACAAAAGTATTATTTTATAGCTTAAGCTAAGAGCATTAATCTAGACATTCACCCTTGTAAAAATAAGAAAACATGACTTAATTCCTCATATAATACAATTGGTGCAATTTTACTTCCCACCACCACCCCAGCAGCCTAATATCACAGCATATTAACATTAAACTTGCTTTTATCAAACCTTTCTTCTCTTGTTATGCTGTAAAGACTACATTTCTTAAAATAAAAACACACTTGTTTACTTTATTATCTTTATCACCCACAATAATCACTAAAATACTCCCCCATATTTAAAATATACCTGAATACACAGCACAATAATTCTTTACTATTTGTAACATATAGGCCATGTCATTAAATGCTAATAAGAACAAAAATGTTTTATTTACAGTTACTTTTCCCACTTTTAATGCCCTTTTAAACATTAATAACATAAAGTGGGGTATATGGTTTACAGTTCACCCACAAGTTTAACAATGTCAATGAAAATCCAATATTTTTCAGCCACTTTTTCTTCCAAAGCCATGTTTCTCAAATATGATTGATTCTTTATAGTCTCCTATTTATTCCCTAATTTCATTCTTGCTGGTCTTCTTCCTGTTCAGTTCCATCTTCCAACACTAGACTCTGATTCAAGTCCAAGGTAGTCCTGATTCTTCTAGTCAACACCTGTGCTTTTTTCTGTCTCTCAAGCATTTTCATTTGGAACATTGGAAAAACCTCTCTATGAACTTTACTATCAGAATAATGAGAAGAAGAGTACCTTCTGCTTACTAGCTCACTTTTTGTTACTCTGGTTGATTTTCTTTCAGGTTTTCCAAATGTCTTCTTTGTTGGCATCCAGACAGTGTACTTACTAGTCAGTAAATTAATTTTACCCCAAAATAGTTACAATGGCACTCCTTTTTTTTCTTGGTTTCTGTTTTTACACTGGGAGAGCTGAAGTTAAGTTGTTGATCAGTTTGCAGCCATCTTGAAAGTCCCCACCCTCTTATTCTAGCTTTGACCTCTTCATTCAAACCTCCTTTCTCCACAATCATCTCTCCCACGTACTTGAAGCTGTTAACTTTTCCCACTACTTTCTCTGCTATCTCAATTATCAGCTTCTTCTGATTTCCTTCATTTGTTGCCATTGCAAGTGCCTTATCTGTGGTCATTTTCATCCCATGTGCCTCCAGTTTTGCATTCCATTCCATTCCATTCCTTATCATTTACTGAGATTATTGCTCAAAGTCTGTCTGTAATTCCACATTTTCTGCATACAGCAACTTTGTTGATCTGCTCCCTCCAGGCTGTTTCCTAATGTAGTTCTTCATCAGTTTGAACACCAGTGGGTCAGAACTGAAACCTGATTCACAACTATACCCATTGAGAACTCCTCTGTGAATCTGAACACTGTTCGTACTTGTGCCATTGGTCCTTGTACATAGCCTGCACTAATTCTAACAATGCTTATGGGACTTCAAGCCATCACAGGACTGCCCAAATTAGCTTTCTTAGGACCTTGTCATATGCTTTATCTAAGTCTACAAATGCCATCTGGACTACTTCCTCATATCTAACATATTCTCAACTATCTGTCCCACTGCAAACATCGGGTTGATTTTGCTGCTTTCTGATTTGAATCTGAACTGCTCATCTCCCATCTTACCTCCTACTACTCTGGGTATTTGTTTATCAATCACTCTTTCCAGAACTGTCATGCAGTATAACATGAGTTTGATACCTCTGTATTACCCAGAGTTATGAATGACTCCTTTGATCTTGTGTACTGGCACCTGTATTTTTATTCTACAGTCATCTTGAATATGCCTATCTATCCATATTTCTATAAGTACCCTGAGGAGCCATTTCTCCTCATGCTCACCCAACAACTGTATTACATCTGCTGTGACCTCATCCGAACCTGCTGCTTTCCCTGACTTCATTTTCCTTAGTGCTGTTCTTACTTGCAGAGTGGGTTGATTTTTTTCTTTCACTGTAGGCTGTGTCTGGGGCAGTACAGCTTCTATGGGATTTTTCTTTATTCAGAATCTGCTGAAAGTACTCCGTCCATTTGCCTTTAATATCCTGTGGATCTTCATTATATTTCTGCCGTTGCCTTGCAACTTGATAGAGTTTTTTTGTGTCGACAATTGATTTAATTTCCAGAAGCTGGTAGAATACCTGTGGTACCTTGTTCTTTGATATTACAACTGCTCTCTTGACTTAGCCTAGTCTGTCTGTTCTGTCTCACACTTTTTCTTCTACTGATTCTTTTTTTGCATGACTTCCTAGACTTCTGCATCCCACCACCGGCTTTCTTTATGTACCTTATTTCCACACCTGGCTTGGCCACATATCTGTTCTGTAGTCCTCACACATGCTGTTTTGATGTGCTGCCATTCTTCTTTAACTCCACCTTAAGTATTTTCTTGAACTCTTGTGCTTTCACTGCAGTCAACTTCCAGGCCTTCGGTCTAGTCTCTTTTGACCTTAGAGCCTTCTCTGACCACTGCTTGCAGCTGGTTGAGGCAACCAGTGGTTTACACTGTGGGCCAAATGCTTTGGTAGGGATGACCTTGCAATCACTGCTGATTCTACCCCAGTGCCATTTCCTTAACTGGAAGAAGTCTATCTGAGCTGCATGTTGGCTACTTTTGTATGTGATTGTATGACTGTCTGTCTTGCTGAACTATGTGTTGGCCACCATCAAGCCATTTGACAGACAAAATTCTAGAATGGCCTCTCCTTCTTTATTCCTGATGCCTCACCCATGTGGACCTAGACAGTCCTCATATCCTGTTCTCTGTCCCAATTATCTAGAAATATTAGTATCCTGTCCTGTATATGATTGTGAACATTTGTGAAGCTTTGTTAATATTAGTAATTGTTTAATAGTTGTTATATGTTGTCAACATTTGTGAAGCTTTGTAAACTTTGTAACTATGGAGCTTTTTCTCCCTGGGCCTCTGCTGAAAATCGGTCTGCTTAGACCCAGTTGGACTTTCCTGGTAAACAAATGAAAATAACTAAATATAGGCATTCATGCCTCCCATTATCAACACCAACTCATGTCACTTTGCTTTATCTAGTACTTTCTGCAACTGCTGCCTGAATGCACTCTTTTCCTCACTGTCATAACCTTACTGTGGGGCATAGGTTGACAGTATAAATAGTGTCTATACAATTCTTCCCCAGTAGGCACCTTCTAGTCTATGCTGCAAATTAAAATTCCATTCTTGGGTGAGTTTGAGGTGGAAACTCTCAGCATGTTTTTGGGAGGTGGGAGGGACCCCCAGAGATAGACAGGGAGAACATGCAAACTCTATACAGGCACTGATTGGAGGTCAGGATTGAGCCTTGTACCTTGTACATAAGAGGCTAAGACCTTCACCATTATGGCAGCTGTGTCATATGCTACCAATGATGCCCAACATCTAGGTGAAAGCACATAGCCTCTCTGCCCCAACTAATCCATATTTTTGTGTTTTTATAAAACTGGCAGGTTCTAATTTCTTTATGTGTTTAGCGTACCAGTGGATTGTTTTATTTTTCCTCTGAATGTTTAATGATATTACTTATACTTTTGGGTATTCCTATAATTTTTCAGTAATTATTGAACTGGGGGCAGGGTAGTCTGAATGTTATTAGTACCATAAATCCACAGAAATGCTTCTGAGAGTTTACAAAGTGGAATCTATAATTTAATTCTGAGCTTGCTTTGTAAGAGACACCAAGCTAGATTGTTTATGTTGTTCTTTGACTTTGTTAGGGGTTAATGTTAGTAGCAAAAGGAAAGTGAAAACAAATGACTCCTCAGTACCTGTGAGTCAGTATGTAAGAGTCTTGTTTGACAGATGTCAGAGGGAAATTTTAAATGCTGGAACAATTTTAGAGTCACAATTTTGTTCTGTAGTGCTTGTTTCTGGAAACTTGAAGTTGTTTAATTAGTTTTATCCATTTACTGTGGTTATGACAAATTATCCAACTGCATTATACAAATAAATTATGTTGTTTTACTGATTCCCTTGCACAATATGCCAGTTTAAATCTTAAGTGAAAGAGAACCTATTCTTTGGGAAATTGTGTATTTATATATTTGCCAATTTATAGTTAGCTGCATTCCATTATGTTCTGAAGATGCTGGCAAGCTTTTAACACGCCAGATCATAACCTGCTTTACTGCAGATGTTGCAACTATTGCAGATTTCAGGAGAGTTACTACAGGAGATGTTTGCCAAACTGCATTCTGGTCTAAGAATGGTCTGCTTAATTGGGGGCCATCTCAATGAAATACCATTTTGTCAAGTTAACTTCCTTTCTCATAAGTTGTGCAGTGCTGCAGTTATTATATTTAAATATAGGGGGATAGGGGGCAAAGACCCACAAGTGGCAAGACAGAGAAGCACAGTTTCTTCTCCACAAACCTTTGTAGGGAGCAGACTGGTTGAAATAATTTTTGATGAGATGGCTGCTGATGTAAAGAATCAACCCCCCTTGGTTCTCATTCTGCATCTTTACTGAACATTAGACATTGGATGTCCAGGCCAAACTAAAGGTGGGCGGGGTGGGGGTGACTCTTGGGGTAAAAGCACGCTGATAAGTGCTTCCAAACACCAAGTGGCTCATAGTCTAGTATTCCACCTAAAGTGAAGGCTGAGACTATGAAAAGGACTATGTGAGGCAGTTCCTATTCAGTATGTAAGCACTACCCTATTCCTTTTCTCAGTAATAGCCCCTTCCCCCATCCTCTGTTATTCTTCTAATTTATGTAAATGTTTATATTCCTGGTGCTTAAATGTTTTTTTTTTTTAAGGTGAATGTAACACACTGAGGTCTTCTTGTGAGGAGCTGAAACCTGTTATATGCTTATTTATTTATTATTTATTTACTTTTGTTTACTGGGATAGTCCAACTGGATGGAAGCCCATTTTCAGCGGAGGCCCAGGGAGAAAAGCTCCAGAAACAGATTATAGAATTTTTTTCAAATACACAAAATATACACACCATGCATGATCATTTACAAAATAACAAATACAACAGATTAGAATGCAGAATTTTTCTTATACACAGAATGTCCTGTCAAAGATGAACAGATTATAAGAAACACAGTATATACATTTCATAGGTATTCAACAAGTTACAGAGGTTTGATTGAGTATGTCATATTACAGTTGTAAATTGAATTACAAGAGATTCAAATTTGCTCATTCAGTCATTCAGTTAGCAGAAATTAAGTGACTGAGAAACAGAAGTAAGTGACTGTAAGCAGGGAATACATGTTGGGAGCATGTTGAGTAGCTGGATAGTGAAAAGGCTTACCCTGGACAGGAGCATGAGTAAAGCCAATTGTTATAGAGGTATTCGTTTAGGATATTTTTGAAGTGAGATGGGTTGGCAGTAGTTATGAATGGCTGGGGGAAAAGGAGTTCCATCGTTTGGAAATAGAAAGAGTCACCTGCTTTATTGTTGGATTTGGAGACTTGCAATAAGGATTTGTTGGCGGATCAAAGAAGATGAATGTTAGTGTAAGTTTGGAGCATTAGTTGAAGGGCAGAGGTTTTATCAGGATGGTGAACTAATCTGGGAGCAAAGGTAAGTTGAGTGAATGTAAGGTGATGGTTCTAGCCAGTGTAATATGGCTTATTACATCTTATGTGAATGGTGCACATGGCTTTCATAGTCATGACATTTGCACACAGCAAAACTGCATTATACATTGCCTAGTGAATTCACCATGGTTTCATTTCGAAGAGAAGAAACTTAGCTGCAGCTCACACTTGTATAGGAGACAGATAAGCTGTGATTTGTTTACTGTATATCACTAGAAGTCAGGATTGAAACTTGTACCATGTGCACGAGACCTTAACCATTATGCAATCCGTGCCATATGCTGATGATGATGCCCAGAATTTTACTCTGATTTTGCCTCATATTTTTGCCATGTTCCTCATAAAAGTTTTGATTTTCTGATAAACCACTGCCTATTATAGTCAGTCAGTGATGTCAGACATTGCCATTTCATACTTTTTATTATTCAGGAACTGCAGGTTTAATGCAAAATCTGTTGTTCTTTTAACTTTTTAAGTGAATTAGATAATATTAAACATTGCCCCCGATTTTGGGCTTTTGTCTCCACATTATTTTGGCTTTGTCCAGAATTACTTGAGCAAATAAGTCGAAATGAATGCTTTTGAACATTTTCATTTCAGACTATGCAAGGCATATGGTGTCTGCACCTTTCTACTGGAAGATTGCTCTATATCGAGCAAGGCAAAGCAGTTTCTTCTCAGTGCTGCTGGCAAGTATGCAGATTCTCTTTAGTGGACAAAAGCTGAAATCACAGGAAGTTATGAGGATATTCACCAAGGAATCATAGTTTCTTACTAGGCTATTGATCTGTGAGGATTTACGTAACTTAGCCTTACATTCCCATAGTAGTTTTTAATCCTTACATTTTGAATATGAATAACTCAGAGGTGGGGAGAACAAGGATATGTTGGACATTTGCTTACTGCACTTTAGCTACATTGAGAGGTTGGCATAATGGGTAAGGTATTTACATTACAGACACAAGGTGCAGAGTTTGATCCCTGCATGAGGTAATTAGCTAGGCTTCAAATGGTCAACAGCAATTAGCTTAATAATAATCTATGAGCAATAACAAAGGCAGTTGGTAAGATACCACTGACATTGCCCAAAAGGTTAGGAATAAGACCAGACACAGCTGTAGCAAAAGTTGGGCTCCCCAGGCAATACACCCATTTGGCACCCCTGCCCTGTCTGTAAGTGATCATGATAACTTAATGACAGCTTACAGGCTTTTATTTTACAGCAGGAACAAATTATTTGGTGCAACCTAATAACTCACTGCTAAATTTAAAAAAGAACAGTATGGCAGTTTACATGATGTTATTAAGTGATCACAATCATAGACACTTACAGATAGCATAGAATGTCATTGGACAACCTGTGAGTTTGTTTTAAAAAAGAGTTTGATAGTTTTCAACCTGTTTATAATTTACTGCAGTTGCTTAATGAAAACTTGTAAACTGTAAAGCTGTTATTTTTTTAAAGGGTAGCAAATGTCAATTAGCATTCCCTACAAGTTTATATTGGGTAGCCACCCTGTTAAATAGAATATCTAGTGTTATGTTGAGGACCTATTGTCTTCCAGCAGTTACAAATTGGAGTTATTACATTTGTTAAAGATATTTCATTATTTATCCTTTGATCACCAGGTTAGTCCCACTAGGCTAATAGCCTCTTTCAGGGAAAACCCAAGGTGGTATTTTATACTATTAGGGGAAATTTTGCCAGGGCATCAAGGTTTTTGATAGGTGTCATGGGATCTTTTACCACCAATTCAAGCAGATGGGACCTCATTTTAATGTCTCATCTGAAGGATTACCCCAATGAGTTTTCAAGAGGCTGTCATGTGGTGTTTAGGGAAACGGAAGAAAGTCAGAGAAGCATCAGTGTCCAGCAGAAAAAAGAAGGTGCACAGGTACTACATCAATTTCTAGACAGGGAAAAATATAAGGACAAAGGAAGGAAGGAAGAATTATCAGATAGTCGATGGCAGTGTTTAGAAAAGAGATTCTAACATATTTTTATTTGTAGCTTAATGGGTATGTAAGCTGATCTAAAGGAACACTATTCAATATGAATATCCTGAAAGGGTAAATTTTGAAATGTGCTTTGTTATGAAGCACTTCCAAGCAATACTTTTTTTAGGTAATAGACGAGTAAACTATTGATATTGTTCAAATTACACTTGGTCCTTGACTGTGAGGAACTGTATTACACTAACTAGGGTCAATATAGTAGAAGCACACAGCATTGTTACTCATAGCTATAAAAAAAAAAAAAAAAAAAAAAAAGAATTACATGAGTAAGATTTGAGATGATACTTAACATCAGACACCTGGTAGGCCGGATGTTTTGTAAGGTGTGAAATAAAGTAGGACTGAGACATTGACAAAAAAAAAGAGATTGTAAACTGCAGATAAACATGTAGTATACAGTCTGTAGATAAACAGGGATCATGTTATTTTTGCAGAAATATGAAGTTATATCCCCAAATGGTTAAGATGTATACAATCCTGCATATTTTCAAATCATTATTACACCTGTCCAAAAACAAAACATATTCTTTTATTACCATCTTAAGATCTAGTCAACATTAAACACAAAACAATTTAAGGAAACACACTGGAAAAGAATGGATTCTATTTTATTAACATTTTAACAACTACAACAACAACCACAACAACAAAAATTTTGTATAATAACTTTGAACAGGAGTCATTCAGTATTATGTGCAAACATCTGTATAGACTGAAAAGAGTTAGATATTCTCTTAGATTCAGAAAGACTTACCATGATACATAACCCTTAACTCAGGAGGTTTCCACATTACTGTAAGCCTTTTTGAATCAGGGACTACTGACTACTCTTCCATTACAGTTTTTCCCTGGCAGTGGTCATAGCAAAGAGAGCAATTTCACTGGAGAAACCACATGCAAATGTGGCAATCTGGGGAAATGGCTAATGCTAATTAGCTACTTGCTCTCCAACAAACATTTTGTTGGCAGGGGATGAATACAGTTTAGTGATTCAGAGATTAATTATACTGAGCTAATTTTTCCTTAAGAAAAAAAAAGTTGAGTATTGTCTTTTGACAGCGTTCACCCATTCATCCTAATGGGAGCTGCGACTACAGGTAAGTTATACTGAGTTACCTGTGTGTGTGTGTGTGTGTGTGTGTGTGTGTGTGTGTGTGTGTGTGTGTGTGTGTGTGTGTGTGTGTGTGTATGTATATATATATATATATATATATATATATATGTGTGTGTGTGTGTGTGTGTGTGTGTGTGTGTGTGTATAAGAAGGTGTTCATGCCACTGTGATGCATGGACAGGTAGGGAAAACAATAGTGAGGTCAGATCTGGTAGCGCAGTGTTCGATTCAAAGACACGGTAAATAGCCACTAATGAGGCGCTTTTCTGTGTGGCTTTACCTTGTCTTTGAATCAAAGATTTTCTTCTTCACACTAAAATATGAACAAGCACAATAGTCTGTCTAGTTTCAACCTCACCAACACAAGTGAGGAGGAAAAAATAAAAAAACAGGAAAAACTAGGAGACTTTAAACTTCGTTGATGAGCTTAGTCACAATAATTTCCAAAAAATCATAAAACCCAGGTAGTGTTACAAAGCAAAAAGGCTTTATTTGTCACAGACGAGCAATCCTCAGTAACAAAAACAAAAAAATCAGAAATACTTTACAATGTTAAACATATCAGCTTTTATGCACTTAGAGGTAGGTGTGGAAAATATATGCATTGTTTAATTTAAACCAGCCTATTCCAGGCAAACAATAAAAAAAGGGTTTTAAAAGTGCATTTAAGAACAGCAAGTACACCCCCCACACTACTACTGATTAGATTAAACTAAATCCTAGTTAAGGAAAACAGTACCTATCCATTTGCAACCCACATTCCAAAATCAGGTATTAAGAAAAGTATAACATACATGCATATAAAAGACTGACTTAACTAAAACCACTTTTGGCTAACTAATGCAATAAAGCCTTAGTCAGGTCTGTGACAAAAACTAAAATCATACACACAAGCAGATAAGTAAAAACAGCTAACTAAACAGATGCAAGAAAAAAACATAAATAGCTATCTAAACATAAATATTATCTAATTAGAACACTATATATATATATATATATATATATATATATATATATGTATAATATCTAATAAACATCCATCCATGTGTATTATTGTGAATAAAAACTAAATTATTTACAGCTCAGAAAAAATGTCAGTGCTTTGCAGCTGAAGAAAGGAAAAAGAAAAAAAAACTGTCATGACAATTTTCATGTTAACAGCTCCAAAATGTATATGCAATGAAGACCAGTAGAAAAAACACACAAATATGCAGAAAACAGTGGATGGAGTAAACTAGTAATGTATAAAAGTGTGCAGGTGCATGCATGAGTGTGCACCAGTATCCTAAATGAGTGAATTATGCCAATACTTTATGGTAAACATGAAAACTCTCATGACAGTTTTTATTTTCTTCAGCTGCAAAGCACTTACATTTTTTCATTGCATTTTCTGTAAGTAGTTGGAAAGTAGGAACAGTTCATTTTTAAACTGCAGTGTGGAAGAAACTGGAAGGGCGGCCATGGTGGTGCAGCGGTTAGCGTTGCTGCCTCACAGCAAGAGGTTCTCCGGTTCGATTCTCGGCTGGGGTGCCTTCTGTGCAGAGTCTGCATGTTCTCCCTGTGGTCGTGTGGGTTTCCTCCAGGTGCTCCGGTTTCCTCCCACATCCCAAAGACATGCAGTAGGTGGATTGGACACTCTAAATTGGCCCTAGGTGTGAGTGTGTGCGTGTGTGTGCCTTCTGTGGAAGGTTGGGTGCCGGGCTGGCAACTCAACGCCATAAAACTCCACTGCCAATCATTGATCTGCTGTGGCGACCCCTAACTGGGAAAAAGCCATAAGAAGAAGTGTGGAAGAAACTGGACCTATTGGTAACCACATTGTCTGTGAGTAGGATTAGTGACAGGTGTGGAAGTTTAATGGGCAGTCTGTTAATGAAGATTTGGAAGTTAAGTGGTGGAAGAGGGGAACGTTGGGGCACACCTTTTAAGACTAGGTGCACTGAGTAACACCTGGGTACCTAACTAGCAGAGAAGGGTCTGTTACACTTAAAGTCCTTCAACCATTGTAGGGCTTTTGAGCTTATTCCTAGACAGTGAGGACTTGAAGTAATAGGTTATGAACAACTAGATCAAAACTTCCATAAGGTGCAAGAAGACTGAGAGAGTTAGATTGCCTTTAAGGCCATGCAGTGGTAGATAACAAGAGTCCTGCCTCAGTATATTCATATCTGCTTATGGTAACCCCGAACTAGCACACTATAGTCCATTGTCTAACCAACTGTATGAAAACAGATATAGTGTCTATCTAACCAGCTTAACCATCAAAAATCTCATCTTAAATACTTGTAAGCATATTAAATATTTGATGTAAAGCTCCATTGCATGCATATTTCTCACTCAGGTATTAAGTATTGCTTTAAATCCTAATACATTTTCATATGGAACAAGCTTACATAGTAGCAGACTTTATGATCTTGTAAATCTTTTCTTTTTGCATCCTCTTCCTGTAGCTGCCACTACCACCTCTCTTCCCTTACTCAGTGTACCAGGCCTGCCTTAGCCTCCCCTTGGCTCAGCCTATCCTCATCCAGGGCCAATGAGAAGCTCAAGGATACAGGAACAGCATCATACTACTGCCGAGGAGTCTGTTCTAGCTTCTTCCCACACGAAGCAGTCTTGCGAGCTCTGCAATTGGCTGCTTACTGGAGGGGCATGCTCACTTCTGTGTGTGAGGAACCTCCCAATCAATCTGCATAACTTTTCCAATATGAAGTTCCCCAGCGTCTTAACAGTGCTGCTGAAGTGAGCATAGGCAGCCTCCCTGCTCCCAGGATGTGCAAGGTGCTGTCAGCTGCTCACTTCCATTCCCTCCCTATCCAGTCCCTCCAGCACCTGTGCCTCCAGTCGAACAGAGATCCTCTGGTGTGCAGTAAGGGTTTATCCAAGCATGCCACAGGGTCGAATCACAGATCTTACAAATCTTAACCCAAGGCTCTACCACATGCATTCAAACTAGACAGAAGTTGTTTAATATCATGCTACTGACATTTGTGGTTACAAAAACCCTGTACTTTATACTATAAATATTAATTGCTGAAAATAATAATGCAGCTAGATCAAATAGTACCTCAGATTCTCTAATACACATATACAACCCTAAGCAGAAATGTGACTATATACTGCATTAAATATTGACGCTTGAACATGGTGTCATAAGGTGTTTGAAAAAAATATATGCATTAATCCTGCGACATGAAACCCAACAGTTATCTACAGTATAATATACTACGTCTTCTCCAAATAACAATAATAATAAAAGTTGCACACAGAAATCTTGCTGAAAAATTCTTATATCCTGTATTCTCCTCCTGTGGAATTCTCTATTGAAAATGTAAAAAAAAAATCATCTGAATCTCAGTGTCCATCTTCTAGGAGTACTTAAATACCAGCTCTGATCAAAACTTAGATGTCTAGATTCTAAAGAAACATAAAAAAAAACTCTTATTGGAATATTCATAATGGTATATATGAACCTTTAGTGTAAAGGTCTTTACAAAGTTAAGTCCTCTTGAATGTTCATGATCTTAATAATATGGTTACAACTGAAATCCTTACTGAAAAGTTCTGGTGCATCATATACCCCTTTTCCATGGTTAACATAATTTGGTATTTTTGCAGATCGGCAGTATTTCAATATCTTTCATCCAGGCATACCTGAGTACAATTATTACCCTTAATCAAAGTTTCATCGTTTAAGAAGAAAAATTCTTTATTAGAATATAATACAAGAACAAACCTTTAGTCTTAACATTTTTGTATAAAGTCCTTTGAAATGTTAATAATCTTAGTGTCAAGGCAAACAATGTCCAGTGAAATGACATACAAGAAGAACAAATCAAACCTGCCTCACTATCCATAGTTTTAACTTCCACATCCTTGAATTAAAGATTGAACATTACTCAAAAATCAAAGACATAGCACATAAATGCTTAAATAGCAACAAATAAGCTGGAGTTAATTCCCTCCCAAATGTCGGCACAATGCCACTGGAACACAGATGTGATTGGGTTTGCAATTACTCAAGCTTTTGGGCTAGCATGAGTACTTCATGGGGGTGGGGCAAATGTCAGTAATGTTAGGCCTGTTACAAAAGAAGAAAATACCATGGTATAGAGATAGAAAGCATCACACCAGCATAATGGTACCCCAGAGCCTACATGAAATTCACAATAGGCAGTCATTCAAAAAGCAGTATCCCATTTTATTTGTTATTATTCTTCTAGTTATCCAGGAACCTTACTCTGGTCAATTGTTTGGAAAAGCCAGTCTATCATTCCATAGTATATTTATAGGTTCATAACTGCTTGTTTTTTCCTTGGTCTGTGTGTCATATTTATCCTCAAGCTCTACTCATTTTGATCTTGCATGGCCTTATAGTACCTCCACCTTTGTGTCCATCCATCCATCCTTTTTTCCCATTTTTGCACATGGGGTTTGGGTATCACTTCAATAGTTACAATCATCTAGAGCCAAGGTTTACACTGCCAGTTGGCTAGCCCTGCCATGGTAGTTTTTCCACACCACATACTCACATGCGCGCTCACACCTATAGACAATTTAGAGTGTCAGTCCACCTAATGCTTGTCTTTCAAATGTGGGAGGAAACTGGCACACCCAGAGGAAACCCATGCAAGCACAGGGAGGACATGCACACTCTACACAAAAGGTACCCCAGCCAAGAATCGAACTGGGGAACCTCTTGCTGTGAGGTGACAACACTATCTGCTGCACAATACCTGCATCTCTGTATGGAATTCTTCAATCTCATAATCTGGTGATTAGGGTAAGCTTTTTTGTTTGCGTTTTTGCTGATTGAGAGTTCTAAAACAATCACACTCCTTTAAAGAACACCTTCAAAACTGAAGGGAATGACTCCTTACTTGTTATCTAATGTCTGTGTCGCTACTTAATAACCACTGCTAACGGAAATCTTTGTAACAAAGTGGGCTGCAAGAAATCGTGCTCCACATATACTGTGCAGCTCTAAATTATATACATTTCCCCACGTTGACAGATCTGCCATAGAACGTGTTGTTTTTCAAAATACATTACAAAATGCACCATTACCAGCCTAAGGTTTCCCAGTACTCTGTTCAGCAGCAGTCAGTGTCAGGTGATAGGCTTTCTTGATTCCTAATGATTTTCCAGAGAAACCAGTCCAAGCTGCCATCTTGGTTTTCATGAACTGAATCTGGCTGTGTAGAATAAAGGGATAAAGTCCTCACTGTGACCCAGAAGACCAGGCATCAGTTACCAGCTCAGATGCTGGAGGACCCAAGGATTCTGGTGTGGGAATGAGCGGTATTTTGCCAGCATGTTCCGTCCCGGAGAGGTAAGAGTTCTGTTACCAGCTTGCTCCTTCCCAGAGAGGCGTGAGAGTTCTGACTGTGACTTAGCACTTCCCTCATGATGGGGGCATGCTGTGATCAGAAAACAAATTACCATTAAAAATTCAACATTAGGTAGGGATGGAGATTACAGATGTTACATGCTATGATGTGTATGAAGTCAGCAGCTTTGCTCAAGTATGATATTCCAAAAATTCCTCACTTACAAGAAAGCATATGTGACATCGCTACAGGCTCCACTCCCAGTTCACCCATCAGCTTTCTAACCCTCCTACATTCGAGGTAGTATCAGGCACAATATAGTTTGGAGCAGTAGGAGCAGATGGTAAGCTAGGGGTGGCAAAACATTTTTTTTTGGTTTGCATCAGCTCCATTCTGAGCCTTCCTCACTTGCAAACACTCCACTCACTGTCAGATTTCATCTTCAAGCCCTATCCTCCAAAGTGACAAATTATTGTTCAGCATAGACTATTTGTATATAGGTCTCAACTGCTCTATTCTCTATTGCTCATATTCTCTGCTTTTATGTCAGTCCTGCACATTTTCTGTTTTAGCACCTTTATTAAATTATCACTTGAGGCATAGGCAAACGTACATATTCACATGTTCAAACATTATAGGATATATATATATATATATATATATAACAATATATAAAATGTATAATCTAAGCAACATTACATAAATTAATCACTTCCTGCCTTCTCTTAAACCTCATTCCTCCTCCAAAACATTTTTCTGCATGTATTGTTCCAATATGTCCTGTTTTTTCCATGAATTTACTCCTTCCTTTTCTAAAAATCCCACTTAATCCTTCACATTTTTTTGAGGAGGACCTAGAGTTTGAGAAAAGGCAGTTAAAGAAAGTCCTCATTCAGTCTAGAGGATGAATACCCCCCTACTTTTGGAGGATCGAGTAAGAGTCATAGATTCAATAGGCACTCTGATGCGTGACGTCACTTTAGCAATCAAGGTGGAAGATGAAAGAGAGAAATAGAACACGGATAAGCCACACATTTAGATATTTTAAATTATTCATTGTTTTGTTCATAGGCATACTCACTGGAGTAACTTTCTAAGTGGTGAGGACCTGTTTTAAGTTCTGGTGCTGTTCCAAAAAACACACATTTCATTTTGGACTATTTCATATGGATAGTATATCACACTACCCCTCAAATGAGTTGTTAAGATGGCAGAGAACTGTTTTATCTGAACAGTAGTCAGTCACTGGCATATGCTAATAAATTCATACCGGGGCAATCCATAGTAACTAGAAGAGCAGATGAAACAGAATTATATGGAGAGGCGTGGCTTCATGAACAATATTGTTAGATCCTTTTTACAGGCAGGATAATGGATAATTGGAACAGTCTAGCAGGGGGTGCTAGCTGATACAGATAAGAACAGCAATCATGACATGAAGAATACACAGATAGGTATCAAAGTACTTTATTATTAGAGAAGAGAAAGTGTATAATGCTGTTCATCTAAAATTTGTAGTATCTGGCTAATTAAAACTTTCAGAGTCATCTTTGCTAGCACTGCAGACAATTCAGGCTAACCACCTAATATCAATATCATAACAGATGTTAAAAGATACATTCATTCATTTTTTCAGTAGGTTCTTTGTTTTAATCTGTGTCATGGGGAGCCACAGCCTATCATAGCAACAAGTAGAGACACACACAGATGGTAATTTTCAGAGGGGCCATGCAGACTCTACAGAGAAGATATCCCAGCCAGGAACCAAACTAGAGAGCCAGCTGCTGTAAGGCATCTGTGCTAATCACTGCACCCCTGTGCCACCCCTAAACAATCCATATAAAATACAGCAAATCATTTACTTGGATGCTAGCTGAAAGCACAAAAATACGTGTGCACTATTTAAGTGAATGGAGTAGGTTTAGTGGGTCGTACACTATCCATCATCTTGCATTATTTTTTCTTTTCCTGACGTTTATGAAGCAGACTCATCACTGCCAGCAAAGGTGGTCTCTGAGTGTGATCACTGGTGAACTGTTTATGGCCTGCATACATTCATACTGCCAGTAGCAAGCAAATATGGAATTAAACTTTTTTCAGAACTTCAGCACTGCTGCTTTTAGTAACATTCTTAATTCAAATACTGTAAATTCACTGCAAGATATAGGTTATCAGAGAGTAAATCAAGTATGTGGCTAGTATAGAAAACTACCGCTGAAGCTGGAAGTAAAAATAAATGATAACATGTTTAGTTTTTGCAGAGGAAATTATCAGGCAGTGAGCAGAATGCCTGATTTGTTTGAGGCTTGCGGTTTCCTGTTCCTAGGCGGAAGTCTAGCAGAAAGCTAAACAATGTATGCATAGTGAAATTCTACTCTCACTTAATGAATGCCACACAGTCACTGCTAATCTTGGCAAGATATTTTAGCTGATTTATAGTAATTGCCTACCAGCTACAGACTGCAAAAATACAAGCTTTCCCCTTCATGTAATGCTTCCATACTTGTGAGACAGATGCACCCAGACTTTCATTTGTTATTGACTGTCACATTGCTGCCATTAAAGACTGGGAAATTTATAAATGAACCATTTTCCTTGTTCTTTTCACTGAAATGCAAACTGATTAAAATATGCTGTTTTTTAGGCCTAGAGTTTTAAATGGTTATTATATAATTTTTTGTTGTATATTACTTAAACAGGACTCTTTTTTTTTTCTAATATATATTTCTATCTGTGTTTTTTTTTACTTTTATATACAAGCTCTTGTGTGGCCAGAGGTAGTTTCTTTACTCACCAGTGGGAGTGGAGGTAGTTTCTTTACTCACCAGTGGGAGTGGGGAGTACTGAACTGCTTGTTTGTCCTCAGAGGAGTGGTTAGAAGCAGCAACTGGTAATTCGTTGGCCATTTTGGGTCATTTCCTGTTTTTTCCAGCCCCCTGCTATAAAGCACGCGTTAGCGCGGAGCTGCTACCATTGCACACTAGGGCAGCGCCGGTTAAGCAGATTTAAACTATTAGGGCTACCTAAAGTCCACTCTTCAAATTTTCCCTTAAAACTACCTTCCTCAAAGTATACTACTGTTCTATTTAGTGTATCCTACAACTATAAATTATCTCTACTTGACTCCCAAGTAGACTATTCTCTATCTATATAGCTAAGCACTTGCTCCTACAGTACTTATCACCTCGATACAGCACTCTTGTTATAGAAAGTACCCCAAAAAAGCAAACCCCATTTCTCGGTCACCCACATCCCCCAGAACCTTTTTTTAAGTTTTTCTGTCTATTCCTTCTAGCATGTCGAGGGATCAGTTGCTAATGTCCTCTCCTGCTCAGCTGGTGAACCTGGGAATATTGAGGCAATGTTACAATTGCCTCATGTACACAGACAACCCTCTCCTCCTCCCACAAAACACAAATACATGCGAGAGATGCAACTATACGGCCAAACTGGAGGCTGAGCTCTCTCAACATAGGACTGGCAAGACCAGACAGGAGGAGAAGGTAACCACACACACCATAGACCCAGTCTCACATAATACCATCACAACCTCAAATCATACACATAAACACACAAAGACATACTCGGAGGCTCTGATCAAAAATCTACCAAAACAGCAGAGGCCACCAAAGCAGACACCCAAACAACTACCACCTCAGAACACAACACCTGCAACACATAGACCACACAGTCAGAGTGTCAAGCAGTCACAGCCCTTAAGGCCAAACACAATGCCAGACACACTAGTCATTGGTGACTCCATAGTCAGACACACTGACATCCCGCTCACCAGACTGAGTAAGGAGAAGGTCACAGTAAGCTGCCTGTCGGGTGCTAGAATCCGCCACATAACGCATGCACTCAGGTCTCTCAACAGGTACAAGTACAACTCAATCATTGTCCACGCTGGTGTTAACGACCTGAGACGTACCTCCTTGGACTACATGAAAAGAGACATAGAGGAGCTCTCTGATTATGTAGCCCAAGCAGGTATGACCCTGACCTTGAGCAGTATCCTACCTTCACCAAGAATGATGCCACAATACAGAGATAAGATGATCAGCTTTAACAATTGGCTTAAACTCTGGTGTCATTCAAAGTCAAAGGGGATCCAATGTCTGTCTGCCTGGGATGACATGCTGGACAAGCCACGCTGCTTCGCAAGGGACGGCTTGCACTTGTCACCCCTGGGATTCCGGATTTTGGCAAAGGCTCTTGCCACCCCCATAGTGCCTTTTTTAGGCAAGGCTCAAATTCTAAATCTACCACCCTAGAACAATTCAAAGAAAAAAAACTTTGTCATCACAATAAGCAGGGGAATTGTTATGGCTAGGCTTGTATAGGCCCTAGGGAACCTATAAGGGTAATGCTGCTCAATGCCAGAAGTCTCAACCTCAAGATGCACGCACTCGAGGCCCTTCTCAGTATGGAGAACATTGATGTCTGTGCTGTGACAGAAACCTGGTTCAAGGCTCCTGAGAGCACCCCAGCACTATCAGGTTTTACCTCATATCATGCGTTCCGGCCCCAAAACCCGGACAATACCAAGAAAGGAGGAGGGGTATCCATATTCATCAAGGACACCCACACCTCAAGATTGGTGGCATCGCACGATGCATCGGAAACCATCCAGGTGCAATTAACCATAGGCAAGACTGCTCTGCAATTTGTAGCATGTTACAGGCCACCCTCGCAAACTCAGGAACCTCATATGGCCTTCCTGAAAACACTGGAGGGGATAAATGTATCTCCGAACACCATCATACTAGGTGACTTCAACTATCCTAATATAGACTGGGAACACTACTCAAGCCCAAACACTCTAGCCCAAAAGTTCCTGGAATTCATAAACTCAAATGCCATGGAACAACTAGTCACCATCCCCACAAGAGGAGAGAACATACTTGATCTCATCATCACGAACATGGGAGCACAATGTTCAACTCCAGAAGTATACCCCTCACTGGTGAGATCTGATCACAAACTAATCTCGCTGGAGGTCCTCATCCCGCCCCACCGAAATGAAAAAGACCACAGTAAAGAACTTCTCGAAAGCCGACTTCACACTTCTAAAGACTAGTGTGGTCTTCTTTAAGGCCCCTGAGCCGGCAGTTAACATTACTCAAACCGCTGAATCACTTACAAATGCCTTCTACCAGCACCTGCAGGGCTGCATGGATCAGGCAATCCCAAGCAAAACAAAGACTCTTTGTACCAAAGGCAAGCATCCAGTCTGGTGGACCCCAGCCATAAACAAACTCTACAACAAAAGGAGAAAGCTACTACAAGATAGAGCAAAATCCTTAAAAGGTAAGACACCGCTGATCACTATAAGTAAAAAGCTAAGAGCTCTCATAAAATCATCCAAAGCTAATTTTGAGAAAAAAATAGCTAAGGACTCTAAAGACAACCATAAGGCATTCTTTAGCTATGTCAGAAACCTAGGAGGAAACTCCCAGATATGCTCAGAATTAGTTCAAAATGATGTGAAGATTACTGATCCTACAGACATTGCCAACATACTGGCTGACAGGTTCAGTGCAAACTTCTCCCCCCCTAAAGGAGAGATATCTATACCAAATGATTGTAGCCCCCAAACATCTCTAACGCCCAGGTGAGAACTGCTCTCTCCAAGGCAAAGAACACAGCATCCATGGGACCTGATGGTGTCCCCGGCTGTGTGCTCCATGAACTCAATGAGGAATTAAACCCACAGTTAGGACAGCTGTTTAATCTTAGTCTCACCTCCGGATACGCACCCAGGAGTGGCGCACAGCGACTGTGGTCCCACTCCACAAAGGTGGTGCCTCCACCGACCCTGGAAATTACCGTCCCATTAGCTTGACAAGCCTTATCTGCAAAGCCATGGAGAGGATCATAATGGATCTCATAAATAAAGACATAGGAATTTGCAGACTTTGGATCCAACCCAGTTTGGCTTTGTCAAAGGCAGATCATGCCTTTTAAACTTGGTTGACTTTTGAAACAGTCACCAAGGCCATTGACGAGGGAAAGGCAGTACATACAGCCTACCTAGACCTGGCGAAGGCTTTCGATACAATACCTCACTCGGGTATCATTGAAAAACTCATCAACTTAAATGTAAACCCATACATTACAAGATGGGTTGCGAACTGGCTGAGTGACAGAACCCACAGGGTCAGAGTTGCTGGCACCATGTCAGACTCAAAGCCTGTCACAAGTGGTGTCCCACAGGGCTCAGTCCTGGGCCCACTCTTGTTTGGCATCTACTTTTCTGAAGTACAAGCAAACACAGGAGGGTTATGGCTGACAAAGTTTGCAGATGACTGCAAACTGGGCGCTGTAGTTGAAAACACATCCGACACAGATATCCTTCAGAAGGGTCTCACAGAAACGGATAAATGGTGCCAGAGCCTTGGCCTTAAGTTAAATGCCAAGAAATGCATAGTCATACCCTTCGGGAAAAATAAGGTTACCCCTAGCTACCATATAGGTGGCAATCCCCTGAACACAGAAGAAGTTATTAGGGACCTGGGAACCCAGGTTGACAGTAGCTTTCATTCGACACTCATATTGCTAAAGTAGTTAGGAAGACCTTCTACATTGCCCACCTTATCATGAAGGGATTCACATCTAGATCAAGGGAAGTCATAGTCTCCCTATACTCATCACTCATCAGACCAATGATCAAGTACAATGCCCCATTCGGAATGTATCTGACCCGACACTTGCAGCAGCTGGAGAGGCTACAAAAGTTCCTCACCAAAAGGATAAAGGGTCTCAAAAATCTGTCTTATGCTGCCCGACTGAAAGAACTCCAGTTATATTCAGTTGCTTACCGCTTGCTCAGAGGTGACCTATGCCTGACATACAAGGCCATGTCAAACCCAGATTTGATGAACATGCTTCATCTCAAAAAATCTAGATCCCTCAGAGCCACAAGGGCGGGAGACTTAAACCTCAACATGGTTATTAATAGGACGTGCTGGAGGGATAGATTCATCACCCAAAGACTCCCTATGCTGTGGAACAAAATCCCGGTTTATGTGAGGCAGAGCACCTCACTGGCCTTGTTCAAGAGGAATCTTGACCAATGGATGGGAGATCGCAGATACACCCCAGGGGTTACCTCAGTGTCACTGCTCGACAGAGGCACAGCAAAATAATGGGCATAGTTTCTCCAAACTAAAGGGGTGGCGTAAGCCACAAAACTATGGGCTAGGCTTATAAATGCCCTCGGGCAGATAGCCTAGTATGAACCTATGAACCTATGAACCTATAGTTTCAGCTTTCCCAAGCACCTGTGGCCATACCCTTACTGAATAAATGAGACACTTGTAATTGGTTGCTGAGAGGCAGCATAGAGCTGACGTTATCATTTGTGACCTGCAGCAGTGTGGGGGTTTTAACTATGTTTCTAGCACCTTGGGCAGTGCTTGGCATGCACTGACTGCACCTGGGAGTGACAGCATACATGTGTTACCACATACATGCACTGCCAGACTTCCTCTGACCCTTATGTACAAGAGTGCTGCCATCAAACAGTACCTGTTGGCCACCATTAAAAGGAAGAATAGCAGTGTAAATGCCCAGAGTGCCCCCCTCCATAGGCTAAGAGGCAATGCAAGTGACCTTGTGTTAATTAACTTGCATAACTCCATGAACTAAGATTTTGGTTCTGAAAGACTTTTGTGTTTAGAGAAACTTTAGATTTCATTCAGACTGCATCACAGGAGGCTACATTGTTAAAGACCAAGTGCTGAAACAAGTACTGGTGCTGATGCAGCTACGAAACTGAACTGTGTATTGCTGCAAAGTGCTCTGTTGGTTTAATTATGTTTGTTGTTATTTTTTTTGTAAAGTTTTGAAAAGTCAGCCTATTTTATGTTGTACCCAATAAAATACCCTATATAGTCAGAAATATGGTGTGTCTGCTTGCTGCTTGATAACCGTGCAATATATATATATATATATATATATATATATATATATATATATATATATATACACACACACACACACACATATATATATTTATATATTAATTACTGTTTACATTCTTCTTGCAGAGCTAAAATAGCCTTTAGTGTCATAATGGGAAACCTTGCTCTAAAGCTCCCAACAATATTCCCTCTTCCTTCCTAAAATGTGCTGCTGATGGCATTGCACTCCCAATCAGCATCATTATCAACTGATCCATAAAAGAATCATACATCTCCAAACTCTGGCGTTCAGCTTGTATTCTTCTTCTTCATAAAGGAGGCAAAAATACCAGCATCTCAAACTTTCACCAATCTCCAAAATCCTAGAAAAATGCATCCACCTCCAACTTATGCCTTTCCTGACCCAAAACAATCTTCTCATTCCTACCCAGCATGGCTTCCATCCAGGCCATAGCACAATAACCACTCTACTGTCTTTCCTAGAAACTGTTAATCAAGCCCGAGATTCAGGCCACCTAGTTTCTACTGTTTTACTCGATCTGTCTAAAGCCTTTGATACTGTTTCCCACAAACACCTTCTCTGTTGTCTCTCAAACCTTAATCTCTCACATAATGCTTTATCCTGGTTGTCCAACTATCTATCAGACAGATCACAGGCAGTCAAATGGAAGAACTCCATCTCTTCCTTCCTACCTACCCCGACTGGCGAACCACAGGGATCCATCCCTGCGCCAATGCTTTTTAACATCTTCATTAATAACTTTCACACTGCTATTCCTGATGCTAAAATCATTCAATACGCAGACGATTCAACCTTAGTCTGCTCTGCCTCAAACCTCTCTGAATTGCTGACTAAAACCCAAACTGCCTTCTCAACAACTGAAAACTGGATGTGCCAAAACCACCTCTCTCTCAATGCAAATAAATCAAAGATTCTACTATTCCCTCCCACAAAGACCCTCTCCTATGATAAAAACAACTTCAAAGTCTATAGTCAAACCAACTCACCTATAAAAGTAGTCCCCTCTGCCAAACTACTTGGCATTACTGTAGATGAACACCTCAAGTTTGATATTCATATTCAACAAAATATTAAGAAAAGCCCACCAAAAGCTAGGTATGCTGTATAGGAATAATCTCTCTCTCCAACTCTACCAGTCATACTCTGGCCTCGACTTATCTTCTTCCTTCCTTATTATACGGAGCCCGTCCCCTAACCAACCTGTCCTCCTCTATCATCTCTAAACTAGAAAACTGCTACAACAAAATCTCTAAATTTGCCTCTAAATCTAAAAATACCACCCATCACTGCCTAACCCTACAATCCCTGAATTGGCTTGAACTCCCAAACTACCTAGACTATCTCCAACTCACTGCTGCACATAGACTCATATTTCACCCAACAAAATGTCCTGCTCTAACTAACATCCTTCCCCCTTATACACCCAACAGAGCTCTCAGATCTGAAAATCAGAACTTAATTACTATCCATAAACCTAAACGTCCTGCTGGCCAAATTCTCCTATCTTTCTCACTAGGCAAAAAATTGAATTCCCTTCCCTCCATACTAAGAACCATACCAAACTCAGAAAACTTCAAAACCAAACTATTCAAACATCTGTCCACTAAATGGAAATGTACCTGCCTTCACCCAACCTAATCCAAGGGGGTTCTCGCATTGGTTCCCAAGCTCTACAACTCTCATAGTTATCTTCCTATGAGCCTATCTAAGCTCTCAACAATTTCTATAGCTTCTCTCTAAGCTCTCACCTCCTACAGCTACCCTCACACAGCCCAACCTTGTAAATATTGTAAATAGCATTCTACTGTTGATGTGTGTATGTAAAGCGTATTTACATTTTCTTAAAAGGTTTGTATGTAAACTGTTTCCGCACCTAACCCATATCTGTTTTCCTCAAATGAAACTGTGTGATCCCTACCTTCAAGCTTAATGAATTTAACTATGCATGATATTGAATGCATTTATGAGTAACTATTCTACATAAGATCTTTAATATTAACTATTCATAACAGAACTATAACATATTCAACTGCGGTACCAACTTTATCATTCTTATAAGAAAAGCGCAGTCCGGGTCTGAACTGTCTGCAAACAGCTAAAGTTAACTTTGAACCTAACACCACTCTTAAGTACTCAACTACAGCACCACCTTTATCATTCTTATAAGAAAAGTACAGTCCGGGTCTGAACTGTCTGCAAACAGCTAAAGTTAACTTTGAACCTAACACCACTCTTAAGTATTCAACTGCGGTATCACCTTTATCATTCTTATAAGAAATGTGCAGTCCGGGTCTGAACTGTCTGCAAACAGCTAAAGTTAACTTTGAGTATGTGTCTACCTGTTTGAGCCAATATTCATTTTCCCCTGGAGAGCACTCTGCTTTGGCTTGTAAGCAGCCCCTAAGAAATGTGCAGTCCGGGTCTGAACTGTCTGCAAACAGCTAAAGTTAACTTTGAGTATGTGTCTACCTGTTTGAGCCAATATACATTTTCCCCTGGAGAGCACTCTGCTTTGGCTTGTAAGCAGCCTCCCCCCCCCCCCCACACACACACATACATCTTCCACTTTCTCTCGTATTCCCTTCTGTTAGCAAATAGTATCCATAACTGATCAATACTATGTGTTTGTTAATTTAAACTGAGACCACAGTAGCCTACTGATACAAGGTTATCCTGATGTTCTTCGTGTTTCACTGTTGCAGTCATAACTGTAGGGTGCTCCTGCCGGCAGGCAGCCCGAGGTCGGCCAGAATCCCAAAGTCTGGGTCCGGCGTCGGCTGTATAAGCTAGTATCCTGACGTCAGGACGCCTTGGGACATAACCCTCAGCCGACGCCATCTTCCCCAGTCTTTCTTGCCGTGCGGTGGAAAGCAGCTCGCAAAACGTTGGTTGGCGATTTTCGAACAGTGTATTTGGTTGTTGTCGGTCTGAAGTTGTTACTTCTCTTCTCAAAGCTAAGTACCCCGTTGGGGAATCTTTTTCTTGTTCCTCCGATGTCAGAAAAAGTTAATAATTGTATAGCGTGTGGGAAACAAATACCTCATAAAGATTTCCACTCTTACTGTCTACCTTGCTTAGGCCCTGACCACGACGTTTCTTGTTGTCGGTTCTGTGCCAGGTTCAACTCTCGTACTATCAAGCGCAGGTACGATTGGGCTTTAAATTATTTTGGCAGACGCTTTAATTATAGAATGTCGTCGGACACTACCGGAGTTCAAAAGAAGCGCAAAGACAAAGACAGGCCTCCGAGGTCCAAACAGGACTCGTTGCAGCTGGAGCCAGCGTCCGGTTCGGCTGTCGTCAGTGAGGCGCTTTTGCAGCCCCTGTCGTCCGCCACTTCTGAACCGATGGCCGATACGGACTCCCATGGGGAGCCATCGAGGCCCACTATTTCAACTGCTGCAGGACCTTCGGACGTCGCTCCTTCAGATGGGTCCGGAACCGCTGTGCAGGTACCGGCTTCTGAGGGGGTTTTCAGGCCTACTCACATCACTATTTCAAAGGCAAAGGCAAAGACAAAGACTCCTACTAAGTCTAAAGTTCCAGCTCAAGCTGCTTCTGAATCCACTCCCAAGACACAAAAACAATTATTGAGGATGGCTGAAGATTTGCTTACAATGATTAGGGTTCTCACCCCTCCTGAAAAAGGCCTCGACAGGATGTTACTCTGGATTCCTCTGACCAGGCTTCTGTATCTTCTGTTTCTTCCTCTGATCAGGACTATTCCTTTCCCCCTTATGAGGATTCGGATGCTGAGGATTCTTTGCCCTCGGCCTCTCCGCCTGAGGATTTTTCTTTGGGGAAACCTTGCATGAGATGAGGGAACATTTTCATTGGGAAGGACAGGAATATTCTGCTTCCAAAAAGAGGCTTAGAGAATTTCTTCTTCTTCCTCAGCATAGGCCTTTAGCTATTCCTCCTGTCTTGGACATTGTAGATGATGCTTTTCTGAGGCTAATTTGAATCCTGATTCCATGCCTCCTGCTCCTTCTAAGCCTGATAGATTTTATAGGGTTCCTGACTCTCATTTATTTTTATTTAAAACCCTTCTGCAGATCCTGAAACTATTTCTCAGGGCTCTAAGGCTGCTAAGGTTGCTACTTCTAAAAATCATATTCCCTCTGAGAAGGATTCTCGTGCTTTAGACAGGTGGGGAAAAAAGGTATATACTTCTGCTACCCTGTCTGTAAGGGCTTTAAATTGCCAGTTTCATATGTTTAAATATCAGCAATTTCTTTTGTCTGTTTTAAAGCAAAAGCTTGCTTCCCTTCCTGCTTGTGCAGAGGATAAGGAACTTCAGGATGTTTTGCATGCTACTGAACAGGTTAACAAGCATAGCTTACATTGTGGTTTTGATGCCTTGGATGCTTCCTGCAGGGCTGCTGCTTCTGGTACTGTGATTAGGAGACATGCCTGGCTTCGTGAACAAAGTTTACCTGAACAGGTTAAGGCTAAGTTATTAGATGCCCCTGTTCAACAGGATGTTCTTTTGGTTCTAAGGCTGAGGAAGTTATTAAAAAGATGGAAGAAAAGGCAAAGTCCATGCAGACTGTAAAAGATTTCTTGCAGGTTCAGCCTCCGAGATTTTCCAGGAATTGGCCCTCTAAAAATTGGTCCTTTCCCACGTCTGACAGGCCTCAAAGGGGAAGATATAGACGCTCCAGAGGTCGTGGTCAAGGCCAGACCTCTTACAGATCTAGACAATGGACTGCTTCTTCACCTAGGAGGGGAGAAGACAGATCCCAATCTCAAAGAAAGCAAACTCAATGACTCTCTCGGTTGGGCTTCAGGACCCCTTTACCTGGACGCCCCTCTCGGAGGAAAACTGTCTCTTTTTTACAGAAATTGGACTCATATTACCCAGGACAGATGGGTATTGGACGTGATTTTAAAAGGTTACAAGTTCCACTTTCACACTTTGCCAAGGACTCACGGTTGGCCAGATCTGCCAAAACTTCAATGGTCAGAGGCCTTAACTCAAGTGGATGCTCTTCTGGCCATGAGAGCCATAGAGCCTGTTCCACTCTCGGAAATGGGAAAAGGGTTTTATTCAAGGCTGTTTCTGGTTCCCAGAAAACAAAACTCATGGAGACCTATTCTGGACCTTTCTGTGTTAAACACCTTTTTGGAAATTCCAAAGTTCAAGATGCTTACTCTGCAACAGCTAATTCCAATGTTCTCTCAGGACGCCTGGATGGTGACATTGGACTTAAAGGAAGCCTATTTGCATATCCCTATCAGACAAGAACGCAGGAAATTCCTCAGGTTCAAGGCAGGTTCGAGGCACTTTCAATTCTCTGTTCTGCCCTTTGGTTTATCTACTGCACCCAGAGTCTTCAACAAGTGCCTGGCACCAGTAGTGGCTTACTGCAGACTTCAGGGGATCCAGATTTACCCCTATTTGGACGACTGCCTTATTCAGGCAGACAGCAAAGATCTTCTGCTTCAACATCTGGACTATGTTCAACGTCTTCTCCTACTACTGGGATTCTCAGTGAACATAAAAAAGTCACATTTGATCCCTTCTCAACAAATGGTATTCTTGGGAGCCCTCTTAAATACAACCTTACAAAGGGCCTACCTCACTCCAGAAAAACAAACTCAGCTGGCTTCTACTTTCAACACCTTGGCAACTCTATCTCAGCTCACTGCAAGGAAATTCCTGCAGGCTCTGGGCTACATGGCTTCCTGCATTCTGTTGATTCCAAATGCAAGGCTTCACATGAGAAAGCTTCAATGGTATCTGAAAAGTGTATGGTCACAGCACTACCACGATCTGGATATTCTGATTCCTCTGATCCCCTGCCTCCAGAAATAGTTCCTCTGGTGGTCCAGGGCATGCACGTTAAACGAAGGAAAACCTTTTTGTCTCCCTCAGCCTACTCAAATCCTAACCACGGACGCCTCGGATTGTGCTTGGGGAGCACACTTTCTAGACAATTGCCAGCAGGGAACCTGGACAAAGGACCATCTTCACTGGCACATCAATCTGAAGGAAATGTTGGCAGTTCAAAATGCCCTTTTAGCCTTCAAAAACCTTTTACAACCAGGGCCTCTGCTAATTCGCACAGACAACACCACGGTCATGTGGTACATCAACAAGCAGGGGGGTTCTCATTCATACCCCCTTTGCAGACTAGCTATGGGTTTATGGGACACAGCTCTAAATTTGAATCTGCATCTCCAGGCTCAATTCATTCCAGGGAAACAGAATCTCTTAGCAGACAGCCTGAGCAGAAACATTTCAGATCCTCACGAATGGATGCTAGACACCAACTTGTTCAACAGGATTACTGCAGTTTGGGGATGTCCCCAGATAGATCTGTTTGCATCCCATCTCAATCATCAGCTGCCTCGCTTTTGCACCAGGTCCTTCCACAAAACAGCATGGAGAGTGGATGCCCTGTCCTTCAGCTGGAGAAGCCTGTCAGCATATGCCTTCCCTCCTCTTCCTCTACTGCCTCGGGTACTACTGAAGATAAAGCAGGACAAGCCCAAGTTCCTCATCTTGATTGCTCCAAATTGGCCTCGACAGTTTTGGTATCCAACCTTAAAGCTCCTGTTCTCGGGGCCTCCTTGGATTCTTCCACTGAACCCTTCGCTTCTGTCCCAGCATCAGGGTCAGTTACTACATTCCAATCTCAAGACCCTTTGCTTGGCAGCTTGGCTCTTCAAAGGAATTTGATTTCCTGTAGTCTTCCCAAACAAGTTTTGGATGTTCTTTTGGAAGCTAGACGGCCTAGCACTAGGAAATCTTATGCCTCTAAATGGAAGAGGTTTTCTATTTGGATGCAGGACCGAGGCTCTGATCCTCAGGTTCCTGATCTCTCCTCTATTTTGCTTTACCTTTCGGAACTTTTATCTAAAGGACTTTCCTTTTCTTCCATTAAGATTCATGCTTCTGCTATCTTTGTGCATTTCAGTTCTGATCCTCCTGTTTTTTCACATCCTTTGGTGAAGCAGTTCTTGAGAGGGGCTAAAAATTTGCGGCCTCCAAGGACCCCTCCTGTCCCTGCCTGGGATCTTAATTATGTTTTAGAAAAACTTACTTTGTCTCCTTTTGAGCCTGCTGCATCTTCAGATATTAAGTTTCTATCCTGGAAGACTGTTCTTTTGTTAGCATTGACCTCTGCCAGAAGGGTCTCAGAGTTGCAAGCTCTCATGGCTGTGGAACCATACCTTATTTTCCATCAGGACAGAGTATCCTTGAGGACCAATCCTACTTTCATGCCTAAGGTGATTTCCAAAGTGGCTTTGAATCAGACAATTCACCTTCCTACTTTCTTTCCAAATCCTCAAAATAAAGGGGAAAGGATTTTGCATTCATTGGATGTGCACAGACAGTTACGATTTTACTTGGACAAGACTAAAGATTTCAGAAAGTCTAACCAATTGTTTGTTTCCTTTGCTTCCAGTTCTCTTGGAAAACCTATTTCTAAACAAACTATTTCCAAATGGATTGCTTATGGAATCAGATTTTGTTACACTCATCATGGGAAACAGTTTCCAGGGACCATTAGAAGTCATTCTACTAGAGCAGCTGCTACTTCTACTGCTTTCCTCAGAGGAGTCCCTACCAAGGATATCTTGGAAGCTGCCACTTGGAGTTCTGTGCATACTTTTTCCAAGCACTACAATCTCCCCTTGTTTTCTAAGTCTAGGGCAGGCTTTGCCTCTGCTGTCTTGCAGGGTATTCTTGCCTCCCTTCTTCTATCTAAAGCCTCCTCCCTCTCTACACTGCTTTGGGATTCCACCCTACAGTTATGACTGCAACAGTGAAACACGAAGAACATAGTACAGTTGTGTACACCTACCATAAATGTAGATGTTCGAGTGTCTTCACTGTTGCAGTCGGGGTTTTCCCCCCTCCTATCCCCCCTCTCTCTCATATTTGTGGTGTATTTGTGTTTCCTTGTTGGATTCATTTTTGATTTGTTGGGGACTTCTGACATCTAGGGCAAGAAAGGCTGGAGAAGATGGCGTCGGCTGAGGGCTATGTACCAAGGCGTCCTGACGTCAGGATACTAGCTTATACAGCCGACGCCGGACCCAGACTTTGGGATTCTGGCCGACCTCGGGCTGCCTGCCGGCAGGAGCACCCTACAGTTATGACTGCAACAGTGAAGACACTTGAACATCTACATTTATGGTAGGTGTACACAACTGTACTTTTTTCCACCTGAGAAATGGTACAGTTTCAGAGCATTCCTTGGTCAATTGTGATTGTTTCTTAAATACAAACTTGTCTTTGCTTTGGCTCATTAGCAGCAGTACAAAGAACTGCCTGCTCACACCCTTGTTCTCCCCTCCCCCTTCCCTGTTTATTACCTTAAGACAATCCCAAAGTTAATAAATATTACCTGTGGCAGGCACCATTTTTAAAACTACAATCCACTGTGCTACAGGCCCCATGAGGAGCTCAGTGTCTCTCCAGTAAGTGTTTTACAACTGTAAATGCCCATTTATGGTGAATTGTGTTAGATATTTTACAACTGTATATGTTTATGGTGAATTGTGTTAGACATCTAATATGATTTATGCTTTATTATTGGAAGTTACTATGGCATTTTAGGATTTTGTCTGCACCAAGTTGTTTTTAGTATAATAGTATGGTCTATTTGCATAGCTGCACCTTGTTCGCTAATGTTATTCATGTAATTGTGTTGTGTGTAGACAGCTCATACTGGTGTCTAATTATTTCTATATAATTGTGCTGTTACTGGTGAATAGAATCACATTAGAGAACCATGACAGATTGCTGCTCGCTATATTTTTATCTGTGACTGCATAACTGTCTGAGGTTTCTTATAACAGATGTTCTTCCAATTGGCTCAGTATCTGCATATACTAGTAGTTGGTTCAAGACATTTTCCTGCATGCAGTAGCTATTTGCTCAGTTTGTTTTTTGTAATCTTTATAATATATATTTACCATCTCAAAAGTGCTTACTCCTCTCTGTACTCTTCTTTTCTAGACCTAACACCACTCTTAAGTATTCAGCTGCGGTACCACCTTTATCATTCTTATAAGAAAAGTGGACTCTGGGTCTGAACTGTCTGCAAACAGCTAAAGTTAACTTTGAGTATGTGTCTACCTGTTTGAGCCAATATTCATTTTCCCCTGGAGAGCACTCTGCTTTGGCTTGTAAGCAGCCCCCCACACACACACACACACACACCTTCCACTTTCTCTCTTATTCCCTTCTGTTAGCAAATAGTATCCATAACTGATCAATACTGTGTGTTTATTAATTTAAACTGAGACCACAGTAGCCTACTGATACAAGGTTATCCTGTTTTTCCACCTGAGAAATGGTTAAGAAATGACTTACACTTTCAGAGCAGTCCTTGGTCAATTGTGATTGTTTCTTAAACACAAACTTGTCTTTGCTTTGGCTCATTAGCAGCAGTACAAAGAACTGCCTGCTCACACCCTTGTTCTCCCCTCCCCCTTCCCTGTTTATTACCTTAAGACAATACCAAAGTTAATAAATATTACCTGTGGCAGGCACCATTTTAAAACTACAACCACCCTTGTCACTATCATATGTTCATTTATCAGTTAACTCTGTTAACTGATTCTTTCCAGCCCCCTCATAAGAGCAACTAACAGGGTCTTCTGGCTACCTCTCCTCTGCTACTTTCCTAGATCTATCTAAAGCATTTGACATGGTCCCACACAAACAACTTATCTCTGTCCTCAGTAACCTATCCTTCTCTCAATCAGTCACCAACTGGTTTCAGAGTTACCTGTCTGACCGCCGACAATCCGTTGTATGGCAGAATGACATATCTCCCCAACTACCTGTCTCCATAGGGCTTCCCCAAGGATACATCCTTGGACCCCTACTCTTCTCTGTTTACACCAATAAGCTAGCCTCTGCCACCAAACATGGCACACTCATACAATACGCCGATGACTCAACTATCATCTGCTCAGCCCAGTCCCTACCCAGACTGCAAAAAGTCACACAGGAAGCCTTTTCCTCTGTTGAAACTTGGTTATCCGATGCCCAGTTAATACTCAACCCAAACAAAACTAAACTACTCATCTTCCAACCCACCAAACATACTCAAAACAACTCTCACTTTAACAACACAGCAAAAGACAACACCACTATATACCCAGCTGAACACACCAAATTGCTAGGAGTGGAAATAGACAATAAACTAAAATTTGACATTCACATATCCATGATATAAAAAAAGTCCACAAAAAACTAGGAGCGTTATACAGAAATAAGCAACTTCTCACCAAAGCAGCAAAGATTTCAGTAGCAAATTCCCACCTTATCTCCACCCTACTTCATGCCTCTCCATTATATACCAACTTAAGGCAATGCGATCTAAACAAGCTAGAGACCTGCTACAACAAAATCCCCAAATTCGCCACAGGGGCATCCTACCATAGTCACCACTGTCTCTCACTTGCTGAACTGGGCTGGCTTGAACTCCCTCACCTCCTTCAGTGGTATCAACTCTTACTCACCCACAAACTAGTAAACCATCCACTAAATGTTCCATCCCTCCAGAATCTACTCCAACCCTATCGCACCACCAGACCACTAAGATCCAGCAACAAAAATCACTTGCAGATCACTAAAGCCAATAACTCTGCTGGTGAAGCACTATTCTCTTGCACCATAGCCAAATTATGGAACTTCCTTCCACCCACAATTACCTCCGTACCATCATGCACCCACTTCAAAACTTTACTAAAAGCGCACCTAAAACATGCTGGCTATGCCCTTGCAACTCCCACTCTAATATCACCCACCCCATCCAACCACTACCTTTCTTTCCACTCCACTAACTACCTTGATTAGAGCAAGCTCAGATGCTCATAAGCCTAGTACTTATTATACAGCAGGAACTTCGCATTGTAACATTTGTTAATGTCTGTTATGTACTTTACAGATAAAGATTCTAGTTGTCTACTGATGTACTATGTTCTTCATCTGTAAATATGTTGTAAGTAATTGCTATGTTAAATTAATTGCTGTGTAATCCAATGTAACTACTGTCTGTTTATTTTAACTGTGGAGCTTTTCTCCCCAGGCCTCCGCTGAAAATGGACCTATGTCCAGTTGGACACTCCCGGTCAACAAATGTAAATCAATAAATAAATAAATAAACTATCATTTGTATCTAAATTGTATAATGCATCTTGGAGCTTTTCTTCCCGGGCCTCCACTAAAAATGGATCAATTTGGCCCAGTGGACTTCCCCGGTAATCAAATTGCAAATAAATAAAATAAATAAATAATGTGGCCACTGTTTCTTGCACTGTATTTTGCTGTTGTAAATTTGATCTGACTTCAGGAAGCAATTAGCCAATAATATTATTTATCCAACAGGAAATTATCCAAGACCATTATTTATCCAACAGGAAGTTATTTATTTTAAGTTCAGGGAGTAGCATAACCATTTGGAGAAGAAAACAACATATTAGTGTTTTATCGATCCTATATGCAGGAACTATTTCATCTAAGTGCCACGTATTGCTCATTCTGATATGAAACTAACCTGAAGGTGTCACAGACAGGCATATTTTACATCCTTTTAAGCTCTGATATTTATAAATAAGCTTTCCCAATTTTATTGTGTGTTTTTTATCTTTCCCACATAAGGTTGCTCATGCATTTATGCTGTATGACTGTAGACCAAGAAATTTATTAGTAGGATTATACATATGTTATAGTCATTTGTTATTCCTGGGTCTATATTACAGCTTTGAACTAAAACAAGTTCAAATGTTGTAATATCGAATCCTAAAGTCCGAAAGTTGAAAATAGTGAAGCCACGGCACATCAAATTTTTTCCCAGGGGAAAAATCGGTAGTCCATTTTCAGGGCTTTGCTATTTCCTCCACTGTGGTGCGATCTCAGAGTCGGTATATTTAATTAGGGAGTGTGGGGGGGGGCACAGCCCCCCACGTTGGGGGGTGTGGGGGGCAGAGCCCCCCCACTTTAGATTAAGGTTAAATTTTTTTTTTTGTCATGGAACAGTGATTTTTTTTCCCTGGGGAAAAAAATTGCTGTTCTGTGTTTTCGGTTTTGTTGGGTTTCAGACTTTAGGGTTCAATATTACAACGATCAAACTTTTGTTAGTTTGACGTTGTGATATAGACCCATTATTCCCTATCCATTCCATTCAACACAATCTTTTATAAAAGTAGTTTGAGTTTGCTACCTATAGAGAACTTCAACCAATGTTTGCCTTAAGCATCTTTTGGTAAATGGTAATGAGCAATATAACTAGTGTTGCCCAGTGACGTAAACATTATCTGCAAATATGCCCCTAATGTGGCATTTGCATTTACTTCTTAAAGTGGTAAAAGGTAATTGAAGTTTAATATTCCATATCTGAGACAAAAATCCAAGTGAACTATGTAGACCTACTGTATGACATTAATTAGCATCAGTATAACTCATGTAATTTCTCCAATTTTCCATCAGGTTTGCCTTTAGATACTAATTTGCCTTGTATATCTACATATTCCTCTTTCAGTCATGAATTTATTGGTCATACTGTGGGAGAAAAACACTTGATGATACTCAGGATGATAACCCTATGTAGTGGCCAAAAAATAGAGGTTGCAGCCCTATGCCCCACTTGCAGAATATGACAAGTAGGGAAATACTTTTGACATACCCTACCTAATTCACAGTACTTAAACTAATAGGATGGACAACAAATGAAATGCATATTATAGGAGACTCTCTGATTAACAATAAGAACTGCTTCCCCATTAAATCTCTTCAATGCAAGGTTTCCTGCCTATGTGGTTGTTTGGCATCAACAGGGCTCTTTTTAAATTTCAGTTAGAACAAAGTAGGTATGAACATGTTGGAGTTACGGCAAGAATCAATGTCCTTACTTGAGTATTCCTAGATGTAGGTTACTGTTCATGCTCAATAATGATGAACTCTACCAAAGAAAAGAACTGTCAAGTAGTCTTTGCTGACATCCCACCTTCAATTTTATTGATGTGTCAGAAGCCAAATGTAGTGTGTGTGTATTTAATATTTGGTTGTGCAGGAATCACTCTTTAAAAGATTCATAGGGTCATAGGTTTATACTAGGCTAATGACCACCAGGGTCTTTATAAGCCTGCAATCCAACCCAGTTTTGTCCCTGAGTACCTTGTACACCCTTAATGATGGGGTATGTTAGAAAGGAGGTAGCTTGGAGTTATGTGGTGGGGTTGTTAGTTGGGGAATAATTTGCTTACTGTTAAACTCTGTTAATCAGAGATGTGAGGGCCAGACTGGGGGTGAATTTGTGATTTCCCATCCACTGATAAATGTTTTGTTTGAATAGGGTCAGGGATGAACTCTGCTTCACATGAGTAAAGAGCTTATTCCATAGAGCGGGGTTCCTTTGAGACACATATTGGTCTATCTGGCATGTTCTATCAATATCACAGACAAAGTTCAGGTTCTTGAATCTTGTGTTTCTGGTACTGTTTGTTTTGGTTTTCACAGTCAGTGGTCCATAAGTGGAATAAACGTCCTTTAACCACCTTTCAGTCACATTCACTGCAAGTGTTGAAAAAGCACTTCAATTTATTGGTAGAAATTAGAGCATTCTCTTTAGATATGGAGTCTGTTATTTAATTGGTCCTTGGCTTTAACACAGTTTAATATGAACTATTGAAGTATTCCACTATAGGATGAAATGGTCAAAAAAACAAAATAGTTTCAGGGCCATTTAAACTTCAGCCATGCTAGAAACAAGTCTCTGTCTACATGTATCACTAGAAAGGTTAATCATTTTTTGGAGATCTGTTCCCTCTAAATTGTACAAATAGAAATAAATATGACGCAAGAAGTCTAAACAGGAAAACTGATGAGTTGTACTCTAACCTATCAATGAATGATAATGATATAGTCATAATAACTGAGAGATGGTTTGGCCCAGTCATGCCTGTATCAATATATCCAAGTTCAAATATTATCATACCTTTAGGTTTTCCAAAACCAGATGGAGGCTCTATATACATTAGAGTTGGTATGAAATCCTTTTTACAACATATCTTTGAGGAAGGTAAGACTCATTTGGTGATAATTTCATTGAGAAACAGAGTTATACTATTTAGCTTCAACTGTAGTTCTCACTTCACACCTGATAAAAAAATGTATACATTTAATATTGCATTTACTAAATGTCTTGTTCAGTCTCCTGCTGTCTTTTTTGGAGGCCTAAACTACTCAGATGTCAACTGTAAGCTGTATATAGATTTTAGGATGTCATACCTGTTACTTCTAAAGATTACATTACAGTATGTCTACTTTCAAAAGGTTACATTTCCAATAATGGTAGTGCATATTTGTGATACAATGTTTGTCCACCATAGTTTAAGGAATGTAGAACTTGTGATGCAGTGTCCCTAAGGCTCATCCAGTTATCCCTGTTTTCCTGGGAAACAGTTATAATATATGAGGTTTATAGCATTAAATATGATACTGCCTAGCTACAGACAGTTGTGTGTTATGTAGTGCAATTTTTGTTTTCTAGGAGGCAGTTTGATATGTAATTGTTCATGCTGTTATTTGATGTCAGGGCTTGGCATGTAATTGCAGGTGTTGCTCTTCAATGTAACATGTTGCCTTGAGATGTTATTGATTTTATTTTATTGTACTGATGCAGTAGGATCAAAATGTAGTTTTTAATTCATCTCTGAAATTAATGGAAAGAGGATAGAGAGTGATCATTATTTTCAGGTTTTATACATGACGTCTGCTTCTCAGAGCTGGAACAACCTCAGAGTGAGACTATATATGGAAAGTGGTGTGGATGAAGCCCCCAGATAGGGGGCTTGAGCCTACAAAACACAAATTGAAATCAAATCCTTATTTACACAAATGTCTCTGTTTCTTGAGTTTGTTGACTTTTTGTTCTCAACATAATAGGTTTTGTGCTAAAATGTATGAGCAGGTTGCTGAGACATAGTTGACATGTAATAAATATGTTAGGAAGGCTAGAAGCTCGTTCACTGTGTTTGTTTTTTAAATGACAACACAAAACAGCAGGTGTTCCAACGAGTCAAAGAATTTAAGTGAAGAGAAAACAATATTCAAGAAAACAGCCCAAATCCACTGTTCGATATGTAGTTTAATATGATGCTCAGGACATAATCAAACACTGAAGAAGAGTTTTTACTTGAAAGCTTTGTTGTCTGTTGATTTTATACTGTCTATGCTGTTTACGGCCTGAGCATCGTATTAAACTACATATCGAATGGTGGATTTGGGCTGCTTTCTTGAATATTTTTTTAAATGAGGTTTCTGACAAATGTTCATGAGTTACGTGGTATCATACTGGAGAAATAAATCTGCATAAGTGAAGAAATATTTGAAGAAATAAAAAAAAGTATGTTTTCATGTCACTGTGGAAGAAGCTCCAGATGTATTTCTGACTTTCACTTTTCCCAAAGCAGAAAAAAGCAAAATATCAGCCATTAGAGAGAAGTTTGGTAATTATTGTGATCCTAGAAAGAAGTTACCGTTTATTTATCTATTCATTACAAAAGTGCAATGTCCTACAGACAGAAAAGGTGCTCATGTTTATGATCTAAGAAAAATAAGCCAAATACTATGAATTTGGTTGACTGCATGATTCATGATAAATTGAAAGGTCTATGACATAAAAAATTGTAAAATAAGGGCCAAGCTGTTAAGAAAAGCAAATCTGGCCTTATCAAAAACTATGGATATATCCAGTTCAAGTAAAAGTACAACTCCTTAGTTAAAATAATTAACAAAGGAAAGAGAATTAAGTTAAAATGTGAGTTAAATAAAAAAATAAAATTGAGAATGAATATGACAATATGTTGCAACAGTAATGCAAATAACAGAACTATGGGTATACAGAAAATGTGATGCATTTGAAATGCATGCATCATGTACTAAATCATTGTCCTATTTTAACCAATTTTATATCATCTATGGTAGAGTCTGCAAAGCTATGTAAAAGCAAAGGCAAATATATTCATAGTAATGTGCATGTTGTTATATAGAAATTTGAAATGAGTTGTTCAAATGGACAGCTCTGGTGAGTTTGATTAATGAAAAAATAGTTGATACAGTGAGTTTTGAAATATATCAGAGGTCTTGAGGTGAGAGTTTAAGTCAGATTATTTGCAAGAAATTATGAGAATCTACAAGCAAACAATATACTGAATTTAAACTGGACACTGGTGCAGAATGTAATATTTTGTAGAATTGAAAAAATGCATTTACATTGTTAACACATTTAGGACTCTAAATAAAAACATTGGGTCAAAATCTATTTCTATGTAAATATAAACATTAGCAATACAAATCCATTGTAACAGTTAAAGAAATTCTAGCAGCTAACACTTTGGGTATTTTGGATTGTGATAAGCCAGGAATTGTCAAATTAATTCAGGGTATGAAAGTAGAGTGAGTGCGGACATAAGCAATCAGAGACATCTGAAGTACTGTTCAAAACTGTAACAAGGGAATCCTTCACAATTATATCATTTGGTTTACAGATTAAGGATGTTTGCTAGGAGATGCAATATACCAATAAATTCTGATGCTATATCAGTAATACTTGCTCCAAAGAAGGTGCCCTCTGAAGTAGAACTGATCCAGAATTGAAATGATTGGAAATCTTAAGTGCCATTAATAAGCAATTAAAGCAAACAGGGGAGATGAATAATATGGTTACTATGAAAAACAAGATAAGTAAATGCAACAATTAAAAGAGAGCATTATTTATTGTTCGCAGCTGAATACCAAATGCTTAGATGTCCTTCAAGGATGCATCTGCAGTCATAACATATGGGTTGTCCTGCCTCAGGCAGCCCTTCGGTCGGCCGGATTCCAAAGTCTGGGTCTGGCCTCGGCTGATGTCGCACTTCACCCGACGTCATAGCTCCTGGGGTATAAAGGCATCAGCCAACGCCATTTTCCTCAGTCTTTCTTGCCGCGCGGTGCCCGAAGCAGAAGCTGTTCGCAAGTGCCAGTCGGTCAGATCCAGAGATTTCAGCTACCGAAGACTTCTAAAAAGCTAAGTACCCCGTTGGGGACTCTTTCTTGCCTCAGCCGATGTCAGACAAAGTAAATAATTGTTTAACTTGTGGGAAACAAATACCTCATAAGGATTTCCACTCTTACTGCCTTCCTTGCTTAGGCCCAGACCACGACGTATCAGCTTGTTTAGCCTGTGCTTCCTTCAACCGACGGACACTTAGACGTCAGTCGGAGTTTGCAGAAGAGTTTTTTGGTTCCGCTTTTGCATATAAAATGCCGTCGGAGACTCCGACTACACATTTAGCCAAAAAACGCAAGGAAAAGGACTGACACTCGCGGCCCGCGGTTTCGGCTGAAACCACGGTTAGGCCTACCGCAAGTGTCTCGGTTACGGCTGAAACCGAGTCCTCGGTTCTTCCTTCTGCCGAAAGCATGCCTCCAACAACCGAGGCCACAGAGGCCCTGGCTGAGTCGGCCACAGAAATTCCTACCGAAGAAGCAGGTGCACAAGAATTGTCCGACACCATTCCGTTGGACATCTCTACTCCTGCACGTGGGGCAGCTAGACCCCCTGCTTCTATGTCTATTAAGGCCTTCTCCAGGGCTAAAGCAGCTAAACTTTCCAAGGCCTTACCAACAAAAGCTTCCTCTCACAGACCTTCCTCAAGTTCTCAGATTCTCAGCCTTGCTGAGGACCTTATATCTCTGATTAGAAAATCCCAACCTCACCCAGACAGGGCCTCACAACCTCCTCCTGAAAAAAGGCCTAGGACTGAACCCCCTGAACCTCTCTCCTCTGACTATTCCTCGGATGGATCAGATTTATCAGACCATCAGGAAGGACCATACTCACCTTATGAGGATTCGGATGCAGAAGACTCAATTCCTTCTGCCTCCCCCCCAGAAGAATTTTCCTTTGGGGAGACTTTACACTCAATGAGGGAACACTTTCAATGGCAGGGTCAGGATTTTTCTGATTCTAGGAAAAGGCTAAGGACTTTTTTACACTTGCCACAGCATAGGCCTTTAGCCATACCACCTGTACTATCAGTTGTTTGATGATGCATACAATGATGCCAGTTCTGCCCCTGATTCTCTTCCCCCGGCCCCTGCCAAACCTGACAGATATTACAGGGTCCCGGATTCTCACTTCCACTTGTATAAGGCCCATGCTGCAGACCCAGAAACTATTTCTCAGGGCCCAAAGGGTGTTGCAGCTGCCACTGCCAAAAACCCCCTACCCTCTGAAAGAGTCAAGAGCTTTAGAGAGATGGGGTAAAAAGGTTTATACATCTGCTGCTCTTTCTGCCAGGGCTTTAAACTGTCAATTTCACATGATACAGTACCAGGAATTTTTGTTAGATCAGCTGAATAAAAAGCTTTCCTCTCCTGAACCTTTAGACCGTAAGTCCCTTCAGGATTTGGTACACAACTCTCAGCAGGTCAGTAATCATCTCTTAAAATGTGGCTATGATGCACGGGAGGCTTCATTTAGATCAGCTATGACTGGAGCAGTGATTCGAAGGCATGCCTGGCTAAAAGAGCAATCCTTGCCAGACCATGTCAAGTCTAAACTTCTAGATGCCCCTATGGAGAAACAAAGTTTATTTGGCTCCCCTGCACAGGAGGTTCTAAAGAAAGTGGAAGAAAAAGCAAAATCTGTGCAAACAGTCAAGGATTTTCTGCAGGTCCAACCTCCGAGGTTCAGCAGAAACTGGCCTTCTAAGAATTGGTCCTTTCCAGACACCTCCAGAGCACAGAGAGGCAGAAATAGATGCCCAAGAGGCAGAGGTCAATCAAGGGGTGCCTACAGGGGTCGTCAGTGGCAACCTGCCAACCAGAGGATTACCGCCACAGCTGCGACTACAACCATTTCCACAGGAACACAATGACTTGGCTCTGATTCCACCTACCAGGGAACAACTGGAAGCACCCTTGGGCGGAAAGTTAGCTTTATTTTCAAAAAACTGGCATTGCATTACAGGAGACAAATGGACATTGCAAACAATAGACAAAGGCTACAGGTTTCACTTCCACACTTTACCAAAAAAGAGATGAATGCCAAACCTTCCACCAAGCCAGAAGCCAGAGGCTCTAAAACAAATCATCAACTTACTAAGGATGAGAGCAATAGAAAGGGTACCATCTATGGAACAAGGCCAAGGATTTTACTCCAGACTATTCCTTGTACCAAGAAAAGGAACTCAATGGAGGCCTATTCTCGACTTGTCTGCACTGAACACATATCTCATTGTACCAAAATTCAAGATGCTGACCCTACAGCAACTTCTTCCCATGTTGGGCAAGGAGTCTTGGCTGGTGACTCTAGATCTCAAGGAGGCATACCTGCACGTCCCTATATGACCAGATTGCAGAAGACAACTCAGATTTCTTGCAGGATCAGAGCATTATCAATTCTCAGCGTTGCCCTTTGGCTTATCTACTGCGCCCAGAGTATTCACGAAATGCCTGGCATCAGTAATTGCACATTGCAGGCTTCAGGGAATTCAGATCTACCCATACCTGGACGACTGCCTAATACAAGCGGACAACAAGACAAAAATAATAAAGGATTTGGCCTATGTCATACAACTGTTACAAGCCTTGGGATACACAGTCAACATACAGAAGTCAAGACTAGTGCCATCCCAAAGGATAACATTTTTGGGTGCAGAACTGGACACAATAACTCAGATGGCTTTTCTCACAGAAGAAAAACAAAAGCAACTCCCAGTCTACTTCATGGCATTGACAACACAAACTCAGCTTACTGCAAGGAAAGTCCTGCAGGCCCTGGGTTACATGGCATCTTGCATAATCTTGATCCCACATGCCAGGCTGCATATGAGAAAATTACAATGGTACCTAAGGAATGTATGGTCTCAACACAGACACAGTCTAGAAACCATGATACCAATCATTCCATGCCTGAAAAAAGAATTCCTGTGGTGGGCTCAGGCCTGGCAGACCAACAGAGGGTTGCCTTTCCACAAACCACAACCAAGGCAGACCATCACCACGGATGCCTCAGACCTAGGCTGGGGGGCACACATGGAAGACAAGTGTATCCAAGGCCTATGGTCTCAAGACCAGCTGAATCTACACATAAATCTAAAGGAGATGCTGGCAGTAAAGCATGCAATCGAGGCATTCAAATCATTCCTCCAGCAAGGACACCTGCTGATAAGGACAGACAATACCACAGTCATGTGGTACATCAACAAACAGGGAGGCACGCATTCCTACCCTCTATGCCGGATGGCAATGGACCTGTGGAACATAGGCCTGAATCTCAACATTCAACTGCAGGCCAGATTTGTACCAGGAAAAGAGAATTCACTAGCAGACAGCTTAAGCAGAACTACCACGGATGCTCACGAATGGATGCTGCATCCAGACATCTTCAAAAACATAACAAAGAAATGGGGAATGCCAGAGATAGACTTGTTCGCCTCCACACTCAACCACCAACTGAAGAAATTCTGCTCAAGAGAATACCACCCACAAGCCTGGAGGGTGGACTCCCTTTCTTTCAGCTGGAAGGCCCTGACAGTTTATGCCTTTCCACCTCTCCCATTGATGTACAAAGTTCTACTGAAGATCAGGGAGGAATAGCCAAAGGTGATTCTGATAGCTCCAGACTGGCCAAGGCAGCATTGGTACCCGCTACTGAGAAGCATGTCTCGGACGAACTCATGGCCTCTACCTCTATGGCCTTTACTTCTAATGCAGAACAACTACAAGACCCTGCATCCAAACTTGAAAACGCTGCAGCTAACTGCCTGGAAAATTGCATAAAACAAAACCAATCTGTTTTATCTCAGAGGGTCAAGGACATTATCCTGGAGGCTCGCAGACCCTCCACAAGAAAAACATACTCAGCCAAATGGAAGAGATTCCTCATTTGGAGTGCATCAAAAGGAACAAATGTCACACTGGCAAACCTAGCACACATCCTAGAATACTTAGCAGAACTGTTCCACAATGGCCTGTCCTATTCTTCCATTAAGATTCATGCTTCAGCAATTTCAGCAGAGTACAACATGGATCCTCCTATCTTCTCTCACCCTCTCCTCAGACAATTTTTAAGAGGGATCAAAAATGTAAAACCTCCAAGGAAACCACCTCTGCCTGCATGGGATCTCAATTTTGTGCTGGAAAAATTAACACTTCCCCCTTTTGAACCAGCAGCATCAGCAGACTTACAGTTCTTATCTTGGAAAACTGCTTTCCTTCTAGCAATCACTTCAGCAAGAAGGGTATCCGAGTTACAGGCATTAATGGCAGTGCAGCCTTTCCTTATCTTTCACCAGGATAGAGTGTCTCTGAGAACCAATCCTACTTTCATGCCAAAGGTAGTATCCAGGGTATCCTTGAACCAAGCTATTCATTTACCTACGTTCTTCCCTAACCCACATAACAGGGGGGAAAAACTATTGCACACCTTGGATGTACACAGACAACTGTGCTACTATCTGGACAGAACCAAAACCAGCAGAAAAACTGACCAGCTTCTGGTAGCATATGCAACAGGAGTGCAAGGAAAAGCAATTTCCAAACAGACAATTTCAAAATGGATAGGAAATTGCATTCGATTCTGCTACTCTTTTCATGGAAAGACAACCCCTGAAAATATCAGGCCTCACTCCACAAGAGCCACAGCCACCACTACAGCTTTCCTACGAGGAGTGGCTACCAAAGACATTTTAGAAGCTGCTACTTGGAGCTCCGTGCATACATTTGCCAAGCATTACAATCTTCCTTTATACTCCAGATCCCGAGCAGGTTTTGCAACTGCAGTTTTACATGGGGATCTTAACTACACCATCATTATCTTAGTGCCTCCTCCCCAGTTTGGCTATGGTATTCTACCCATATGTTATGACTGCAGATGCATCCTTGAAGGACATAGTACAGTTTTGTACCTACCATAAATGTAGATGTCCGATAGGTATGCATCTGCAGTCAGGATTACCCACCCTCCTTCCCCTCTGTGGTATTCCTAGGGTACTTACCCCTCTTTTAGCTAGCTGGGGGAATCTATTATGGTGTATTTGTTTGTATGTATATATGTATATATATATTTTGCTTTCTACTGTTTGGAATTTTCTACATTTATCCAAATTTAGCCTTCCTAGAGGGCACCTGGCATCTGGGGCAAGAAACACTGAGGAAAATGGCGTCGGCTGATGCCTTTATACCCCAGGAGCTATGACGTCGTGTGAAGTGCGACATCAGCCGAGGCCAGACCCAGACTTTGGAATCCGGCCGACCGAAGGGCTGCCTGAGGCAGGACAACCCATATGTTATGACTGCAGATGCATACCTATCGGACATCTACATTTATGGTAAGTACAAAACTGTACTTTCTTTCTTTTCATTACTAGGAATGGGATTCCGAAAGTTTTACACTTCACCATGCCATGGTTTGAAGTAATTAAAGGGGTAATTGTTTCTGTTTTCAATACACTAGCTGAGGTCTCAGCAACAAATTTTAATGTACGTTTTGGAATCCAACTGTAGATGCAAACCATGGTTTCTGCCAGATAAAGCCAGATGAAGAAAATTTCAATTGCCTGATATTTCTTAAGCACCCGATATGTTCTAAAATGCTGTTACACATGCAGTTGATGGCCTGGAAGATGTTGAAAATATAATTAATAATATATTATTTTTGGAGTCAGGCACAAAAAGAGAATATAAAATGACTGATATAGCTGTAAACAGATTACGACAGTATACTTTCAAGTTAAGTAAGAGCAAATGTAAAATGGCAGAGACAGGTCAGAAATAAGTGAATCATGTCGTAATCTTAGAAGGCTGAAGCCTGATACAGAAAAGTCACAGCAATTGTGCAAATGCTAAGGCCACAAGACAAATGGTATTACAGAAGTTTCTGAGCATGATGTAGAATTTTCTAAAGTTTGCAGTAAATACGCCTGAAATAACTATAAAAATCTGGTAGAGTAAGATGTAGTTTGATAATAGAACTATGAAGAAGAAAAGAATTTTGAAGTGCTGAAGAAACTACTTACAGAAACACTAACATTAAAATATCATGATGTAGTGAATGAGACAGCTGTGCTACAAGTATCTGTCAGCCAGGATGGTATAGGAGATGTGATCTTACAAACAGAGACATTTTCTTACAAAAGAATAGAATGGTTGCCTATGGTTCGAAAAATACAGATGCACCAAAGAGATATGCTGCTATAGCAAAGTAATAGTGTATAGATGTAATACATTTATGAATATGTAGAAACAGACCATAAGTCCTTGCTAAACATATTCAGATAGTCATTGTATAAGGTATATTAGACTACAGAGGGTGTTACTTAAGCTTTAAAACATTATTAGAAAGTGAAATACAGACAAGACAGGGACTTACCCATATAACTTATATTGACTAAAGCATATTTACCAGAGAAAAAGGAGGACTTTATAGAAGAGGTAGGTATTCTTTGTGTAATTTAGTAGTTGTCAATGACAGAAGTAAAATAATTTCAGGGATTTATAAATAATGACTGAAATGCAATTAATAAAGGTATTTAAAATGAGATACTGTCCTGAACAAAAGTCATCAGTAAGGTGTGAAATTCAATTCTATTTTTTCATGGAAAAATAATGTCTACGACTCATTTCAGAGCTGACACAATAATAGTTCCCAATCAATTGAAAAGACGTGCTGAAGAGAATACATGATTCACATGAGAAAGAGATTTCATGCACTGGCAAATATTTTTTTAGCTCCTCACAGCTGATCATCAACATCATTACCTCATCTCATCATTTGCTTCATCTCATGGCTCCACCTTATTCTCCCTCAGGAAGTCTTACTGAGCCCAACTCTTGGGCCAGTGAGGAAATTGAGGATGCTGGTGTAGCATTGTACTGCTTCAGGAGAGTATGCCCTAACTTACTACCATGCTGCAGATTTGTGAGCTCTGCTATGGCCACCTTTAGGAGGTGCATGCTCACTTCCACCCATGTGCAACTTCCTGACCAAGTAGCACACCACCTACAATGTGGAGATCACCAGGCTCTTTATGCTACTAGTGTACTGGGCCAGGTTGTTCCCTCCCCAAGGATGGTTGAGCAGCTGTTGGCCACTCACTCCCATCTTCCCAGTTGGGCTCTACAGCATCTATGCTGCTACTTGTACATGGGTCACCTGCAGATTTATCCCTCTGGCACATGGGTCCAGGCTGTACTGGCCAGGAGCAGAATGGACAGATATTTTTTTTATAGATTCATAGATGTTTACTAGGCTAATGACCACAAGGGCCTTTTTAAGCCTAGCCATGTATCCCAAATCTCTGACAAGTTCTGATACCCTTGATAAGTGTAAGCATGGGCCTGAGAGGTGAACCATTTACAGGTTACCTGAGGCCATTATTCAATTTAAAGAAACTATGTGCTTCATGTGTAGATCATTATTCCAAGTTCCATTAAATAATCAGAGTGAACACAGTACGTATATTTGTGATTAGTTTATAAAACTCTCTTCCTGAGACAGGTGAAACTGGATACTGTATCTTACAGTGATCCATAATACTAAGGTGAGGAATTGCTAGAAATAAATCAGGGGAGGCAGAGATAATATTATGTTAGAAACTGCGGTCAGCTACTCTATTTGCCAACTCTAAACAGAGTAAGAATATAAAATCCAAGGGAAAGTTTGCAGTTTGAAGCTGAAATACTTAATCAAGCCTCTGAGTTAATGTGTTATGCTATTCATGTGGAAGATAAAAAGTTCTAAAGGTAGAATCACAGAGAAATCCAACAACTTCCAGTGAAGAATAACCAGAATTGTCATAATTAGTAATGTCACAGAGAACAGAATCTGTGAAAACTATGATCATGAGGACTTGCAAAGTAAGGTTCCTCAAATCATGCCCCTGAAAAAAGCTATTGTGCAGCAAAATCTGTCCCAAAATGAAAATCAAATGTCAGAATTAAACAGTCCTATAAAATATTCCGAATGCGGTACACCAAAAAGGCACCACACAACTATATTGAAAATTTGAGACTTGAGCATTATTTTATTGACTGCAAAGTTGTGTTTATTAAAATCTATTTTGAATATGATCAAAGGAATTTATTTGATATAAAAATATGACATACTGCTCAGTGAAGAGATGAGTGATCAGTGTAATACATTGCATGTGTCTTATAGTGATTGTATAAAATATATGCAATATTAATAAACTTTATATATATATATATATATATATACATATATACACACACACACATATATATTTTCCTAGGTGCATATAGTATGTGGTGTGTGTCTATGTACATATAGGTTCATAGGTGTTTACTAGGCTAACGACCACAAAGGCCTTTTTAAGCCTAACCATACATCCCAAATCTCTGACAAGTTCTGATACCCTTGATAAGTGTAAGCAGGGGTTTAGGAGATGAAACATTTACAGCAGAGGCTTGGGAGATCAACCATTTACAGGTTGCCTGTGTCCATTAGAGACATAGGTACCAAACCAGGGATGAATTTCCTGTTCCTCATCCAGTTGTCCGAGTTGTACTTGAATTGGGTTAGGGAGGAACTCTACTTCATATGGATGGGGAGCCTGACCATAGACCTGTCTCTCCAGCAGGTCCTATTTATATCACAGGCAAGGTTTAAGTCTTTAGAATGGGTAATTCTGGTGCTGTTTGTTTTGTGGATATGCAAGAGGTCCATCAGTGTGAGGTCTGACAATGCCCTGTATGTCAGGCATAGATCTCCCCTCAAAAGCCTGTTGGAGATAGAATACAGGGATAGGGCCTTGAGGCAGTCTGCATAGGACATTTTACTTATGCCCTGTATTCTTTTAGTGAGGAACCTCTGTGGACGTTCCAATTATTGGATATGCCTGGTTAGGTACATAACAAAGGGGGCATTGTACTCAATGATAGGTCTGATGAATGATGAATACAGTGGATACTTGGACTTGGATGCCATACCTTTGTTTATAAGTTGCACAACACAGAATGATTTGCTCACTGCTGTAGACACATGATGGTCAAAGGCTGGATTACTATCTATATGTGTCCCTAAGTCCCTGACTACTGTGTCACCTCTAGGGAGTGTGTTGTCAATATGATAGTTACCATGGATGGATGACTTCCCAAAGGATACTATTATACATTTCTTGGTATTTAGTTTTAGTCCATGGCTCTGACACCAGTTGTTTGTCTATGTCAGCCCCTCCTGGAGAACATTTGTGTCACTGTGGGATTTAATGACAGCTCCTTATTTGCAATCATCTGCAAATTTAGTTAGCCAGAGACCACTGAAATTGGCCTTGACTTCTGAGAAGTAAATGCCAAAAAGGAGCGGTCCAAGGACTGATCCCTGAGGGACTCCACTTATGACTGGCCCCTTTGTAAAGGTGGACTCCCCAATTCTAACCTCCTGGGTCTTGTCTGTGAGCCATTTGGCTGCCCATTGGGTGACATCTGAGTTTGTACCTAACCTCTTGAGTTTGTCAACAATGCCCGAGTGGGGTATTGTGTCAAATGCCTTGGCCAGGTCAAGGTAGACAGTGTGAACCATTTTTTCCTCATCCATTGCTTTGGTTACCTTCTCATAGAAGTCCACTAGGTTGAGTAGGCATGGTCTATCCTTGATGAAATCAAACTGGATTAGGTCCAGTGTCTGGAGGTTTACTTCATATCTGTTGATCATCTCCATGATAGTTCTTTCCATGGCTTTACATATAAGACTAGTGAGACTTATGGGTCTGTAGTTTCCAGGGTTTGTAGATGGCCCACCTTTGTGCAGAGGGATGACTGTTGCTATTCCTCATTCATGAGGCATGAAGCCATTTTGGAGGCTACAGTAAAATAGTAATTCAAGAGGCCCTGATAGGTCATGTTTCATGCTATTTAGAAGGCATCCTGGGATATTGTTTGGACCCACTGATACAGTGTTCTTGGTTTTAGAGAGACCATTAAGGACCTGTTCCCCAGTGATAGTAGAGGGAGTTACATTTGATGGTGTTTCCTGAAGGAAGGTTGAGGGGGAAAGAGGGGGAAAGTTGGAGCTGAATTTATCAGCCAGAAGGTTTGCTGTATCTTCTGGCTAAGTATAGGTGGCTCCATTTACAATGAGCTCTACACACAATTGTGTATTGCCTTTGAGGTTGCGGATATAACTAAAAAATGCTTTGCAATTGTCCTTGGCCTGGGAGGCCAAACCTACCTCATATTTGGCTTTGGTAGACTTTATTTGTCCTCTGAGTTGTTTGTTTAGTTTGATGAGGGTGCTTTTATCCTACTGGGTGCTGCACCTCCTAATTTTTGCCATGATTTTTTCCTTCTGTTATACAGCCTATTGATTTTGTGATTCCACCAGGGTGGCTTGTTTTTTTTTTTTTGAGTTAGTTCTGTACTTCTTCCTGTTGGGTACAGCTGCCTCTATGCCGCTATTAACATGCTTGTACAGTGTTTCTGTGAACAGTTCTGCATAGGCAGCAGTGTTTTCAGGGTTTATGGGGGCTTGAAATTTTGCCAGGTTATCACTTAATAGCATGAGGTTACTTAGAGTAGTTCCTGAATATTCCAGGTTTAGCTGGGGTCCAGCATTTATTTTTACTTCAAAGGAAACCATTTTGTGGTCTGATCTTACCAGGGAAGACATTACAGTAGGGAGTATGCAGCACTCTCCCATATTATTGTGGACCAGATTCAGTATGGTTGTACCCCAAATTGGTGTACTGACTACCTAGTCCAGAAGTTTGTGTTTACAAAATCCAGGAATCTCTGTACATGTACGTTTGGTGTCGTATAGGTTTCCCAGTTAGTAGAGGGATAATTAAAGTCACCCATGAATATGGTATTCTGATGGATGGTTAGTATTTCTAATATGTTTAAATACATGGTATGGGTTTCCTGGGTCATAGAGGGGGACCTATTACTTGCAAGAAAGTGGTATTGGATTTTGCCTATGGTGATTTGAACATGGAGCAGCTCAAGTGCATTCTCCTGTTTGACTAGCCTTGAAGTATATTTATTTTTGATGTAAATAGAAACACCTCCACCTTTAGTCCTTGTCTGTAAAGTAGATGGTCTGAATGTGTGGAGGGATTATAACCTTGAACTGTTGGTGTGCTCTCTGCGGCTTTAAACCATGTGTCAGTGACTGCACAGATGTCAGCATTCTCAAGGGTGAAGAGAGCTTCCAGGGAGTGGAGTTTTTTGTTTCGACTCCTAGCATTGAGCAGTAATGCCTTTTGATTTTCTTGGTTTTGATTTGTTATGTCAGAAGTGCTTTCAGTTTGTCATTGCTTAAAAAAGGCACTATGGGAGAAGACAACATTTTAGCTAATATTCGAAAGCCTAGAGGGGAGAGGTGCAGACCATCTCTGGCAAACCAGTTTGGTCTGTTGACAGTCTCCTTCCATGCTGACAAATATTGCACCCCCTTGGAATGATAATAGAAACTAAGCCAAATTATTAAAGTCAATCCTCTTTTGTTCGTGTTGTGGCATCAACCTTGGAGAAGGTAAAATGATGCTCAGTGCTAGGCTCATACTACCCTGAAACACATATTCTGACAGCTCCATGATGTCTCTCTTCATATAGTCTAGGGAGGTACATCTCAGGTCATTTACTCCCACATGGACTATGACTGAGCCACACTGGTACTTGTGGTCCAATGACCAGACTGCATGTGTAATGTGGTAGTTCCTAGCCCCTGATAAGCAACTGACCATGACTTTCTCCTTACTCAGCCTGGTGAGAGGGGCATCAGTGTGTCTCATGATGGAGTCTCCAATGACTAGAATGTTAGATTGTGTGGATGCTTGCTTTATGGGCCTAGAGGTAAAGTCTCCATGATATAGGTCTATGTGCTGCTGTGGGTGTTGTTTTGAAAGATTATAAGCATTTTACATAGGCAAAAGAATGTATGAACACTCTTATTCTGTTAGAACAGGCAGTAAAGTCAATGCCTTGTTTAGACATCTCAACACTTTCTCAGAGCACACTTTTAAGTTTATTGTGCTTGAGAAACTGGGTACAAATCCTTGAGGTGGTTCTTGGGGGTTATTCTTGGAAAGGAAAGAACTCCTATGTCAATTACACCTAAATGCACACAACTACCCTGATTTAAATGATGTTATATCTATAAACAGTATTTTGAAGCTAAAAGCTTATCAACAACACTTGTTTAAGTTTATTCTTTTGGGTTTTAAAATAAAGGGTTGGATTTTATTTATTTTACTTATTTATTTTACATAGCAGCAATGCCATTTTACTTTGTATAGGCAACCACTTGTTATTTACAACTAGGTCACTTTAAAGATTTTGCCACAAAATGGTCACATGACTTCTTTTTGTATAAAATGGCTGAATGAATGTATTTTTGTTATCTGAAGAAGTCTTAGAAGAATGCCTTAAGACAAAAACGTTTATCATTTTTATGTATATGGATTTTTTTTTAATGGAATTCTATATGACTAAAACAACAGTGTGATTTAGTATTACCACCGTCTGTGCTTTTTTTGTTCTTAATAAGTCTGTGAGTTGTTTTTTTTGGATTTTTATACCGTACACTGATGAGTTAAATTTTTTTTTATTTATCCTTTGTTGACCAGGTTAGTCCCACTAGTATAGTAACTTCTTTTCTAGGGTGACCCGAGGTAGCACTTATGTTCCTAGGGGAAATTTGGCCAGGGCATTGCGGAACTTTCCCTACTATTTGGAGCTGCTAGATGGTATCAGAGGGCTCCTACAGCAGTAGCAGGGAAGAGGCCTAAAGGAAGCAGCAGGATGAAGGTAGAGAGAAAATGTATGGAGAATCTGGTGGTGGAAAGTGAGAATATGGAGAAAAGAATCATTCAACATGGAGTGTCAGAATGTAAATAAAGATACCTGTGTGGTGGATGTTACAGATGAGCAGTGTTTAGCTGTCTCCATGGAGAAGGAAGTAAACAAGTCCGTTGAAGTGGAGCAGATAACAGAATTGGCATCAGGATGGTTTGCAGATGATGTTCTGATAAAAAATACTCAAGCAGGATGATCCAGGTGACTGTTCAGCTGTTTCATGGGGTGAGATGGCAGATAACTTTTTTGGAAGTGCTGAGGATGGTAATGGAAAAAGGAACCAGGTAATGTGTTAGCAGAGAATGCAGCAGGTAAAGCTTATGCTGCATTAAGAGAAAGTAAAAGAGGAAAGCAGCAACAAACTGAGAATGTGTCTGGTTTTGTGGCAACAGATAATGCACTAACTAAAATTTATGCAGCAATGACAGCAAGCAAAAAAAAGAGACCAGCAATGATTTGTAAGTAGAAGTATTTTTAAAAAGAAGAGAAGACCAACTGCAAAAATAAGAACAAAAAAATGACATTGTTATAGACAGATATTATGTCTGGGACAATTTGGTAAGGTAAAGGTAAGGTAAACACCCTAACCATTATGCCAACCTCCCACCCCATCTGTGGAACAATTATTTATTTTCTGTTAGTAAATTAAATGTTAAAAATGTTACTTTGCAGTTTAGAATTGATGAACTAGAAGACAATGATATTAAAATATTATTGCATGCAGGATATGTATGAAATTGTTGATAATATTGTGAAAGTTAGAGAGGAGAGAAAATTATGGAATGGTGGTTGGAGGTTGGAAGCTGTTTTGAAATGTAAAAAAAAAATAGCGAAACACTTGGCAAGTGTTATTTTTGTGGCTGGTCATAGAGCGACATTAAGATGTGCTGGCCAGCCTAAATCATGTTTCTTTTGTGATGACTTTTTCTCATTTAATTAATGAGTATGACAAGGTAAAATGTAAACCATGTGGGAAGAAAGGACATGCAACAAGAAAGTGTGTGCCTAAACGCAGGTTGTGTAAAAAAAGGGACATCTTTGAATGGATTTGTGACTTCCCCTGTCTGGACCAGTAATCAAGGAGCTTGAATCCTCACCACTGACACTGGAGAGGGACATTCACTTGGAACAAAAATGGTTATATCTAGTATTTCCAGATGCAGCTCTCTGCATCAAGCACAATTTCACTTAAGAGCACAAGGGGAACACACACAGCCCAGGGTTTGGGTTTCTCTCCCTGTCTCTCCCTAGGTCTCCATTAAGGCTCCCCACTGGCACAGCTGCAGAGTTATGTCCTCAGCTGAGTGTCCAAGCCAAGTCCTCCACCACTCTCTCTGTGAAACCAGTCCTTTGTGTCCCTGCTCCAAGTAGCTGGCACACATACTGTTTTAGATTTGGTTTGTACACACACCAGAGAAAGGCTGGCACAGGTTTACTAGCTATGCCCCCTTCTGCCAAGACTATAAGGCAGTTATTGCCACCAGACAGTCACAAGCCAGCTACTCTAAGGCTCTTACAAGTGTACCCAATTATACTGAGTGAAATTAATATTAATATGAATGGTTGGTGACCAATGTTGTAAGGTTTTCAGGAGTGGCCACAGAGTCACCAAACAGACATGAGTACTCTCAAAGGTTAAAATATTCTCTAAAGGACCAGCCACAATGAAAAGTTTAAATATATTAAATAATAAATAATAAAAGAACATGAAAATACCAAATATCTATTTACAATAAACACCAGAGTTTCACTCATAGGAAATATTAAAAATAACACAGGTGGACAAGTTCACACAATTACAGAAAAACAATACTTAACTAATCTCACTATATTTTAATTAATTTATTTATTTAACATTTGTTTACTGGGAAAGTCCGACTGGATACAGGTCCTTTTTCAGCAGAGGCCCATGGAGAAAAGCTCCAGTTAAGCAAAATTACAAGTTTGAGTTACAGTTACAGGTAATATAAGACTTGCACAAAAACATAAAGTTTATATACACTGCAAATGAAAAAAGGCTTGTCTACAAGCAACCTCAAAGTGTCAAACATAAAAATTACAAAAATATAAATATAAAATGTCTTAGATAAATGTGTACAATAGACATCACAGTATGAATATGAGCATATGTACATAAGTTATTTGTCATGGTTGGGAAGAAAAAGAGTCTCCTGAGAGAAGGAGAGGACATATGCCTCAGTTAGGATTTATTAGGAGGGCAATGAGATACAAAGTTAGTTAGAGATGTAGAGTTGAGCAGTTAGAGGTTTATCCATGGCAGTTACAAGAACAGAGCCAGGAGTCTTTCAGATGTAGTTTTAGGAGTTTTTAAACTGTGTTAAAGAGCAGCAGGTAATAATTAGGGTGGGAAGTTTTTTCCATAGGTTAGGGATGTAGTTTGAGAAGAATGATTCTCCAGCTGTGTTATTTGCTTTGGTGATGTCTAGTAGAAATGTATTATTTGAGTGGAGGGGTCTGGAAGTGATGTATGGTTGCAATAGTTTTTGGAGGCAGGGGTTTTGTCTGGTTGATACAGTATTTTGTGGGCAAAGGTTAACTGATTAAAGCATAGTAGCTGAGGAAGTTCTAGCCATTCTAGTTGTTTAAGAGCTGTACAGTGATGTGTTCTGTATGGGGCATCTGTGGCAAACTTGGCAATTTTATTATAACAAGCTTTAGTTAGTTCAAATTTGCGGAGGTTGGTTAGGAATGGGGAGGCATATAGGAGGGAAGATAGGAGATGTGTGCAAGCAATAGTAGCTTTTGAGTGTATAGTTAGGAATTGTTTCTGTAAAGTAAACCTAGTTTCTTGTGGACCTTCTTAATGGTTTATGCTATGTGTATATTGAACTTCAAGTTGTTTTCAATTTCTATACCCAGCAGTTTGTTATAAGTTGTAGGGGTAATGGTGGTTTTATTTTTGGATAGGATGGTGAACATTTGGGAGGAAGGGGTCACTTTTGTTGGGGAGAAAAGAAGTAGCTTTGTTTTGTTGGGGTTTAGCATGACTTGGGAGTTGCTGAGTCATGTTTCTATGGACAGGAAGGAGTCTTGGGTTGTGGTGTGGAGGTCATGAAGGGAGGAAGCTGTGCAGATTAGTGTAGAATCATCTGCATATTGTATGGCAGTGGCTTGTAGTGTGGCGGTATGGAGCTGGTTGGTGAAGAGGGTGAAGAGCAGAGGTCCAAGGATGGAGCCTTGTGAAATCCCTAAGGTAACAGGGAGAAGAGGGGAAAGTTGTTGTTGCCAATGGATGGCCTGCTGTCGTCCTAATAGGTAACTTCTGAACCATGTGATAGTGGAGTTACTGAGATTTAGGGTGGAGAGAATGATAATGAGTTTGTCATGATTGACCATATCAAAGGCCCGTGACAAGTCTAAAAATGTAGCAGGTACAGACAGTCCTCTGTTTCTATAGTGGTTCACTGCATTTGTGAAGGACATGAGGGCTGTGGGAGGGCTGCGAGAGGGGCAGAAAACATGTTGACTATTTGACAGTAGTTTGTGTTAAGGTAAGTCATTAATTGAGTGTGTATTAGTCCTCTCTAGGATTTTAGATAAGGGGGCAGGATGGCAATTGGCCTATAATTAGTACATTCAGTTGAGTTACCTCCTTTATGAGTACTATGAGTGAGATTTTACAAATATCTGGGACCATGTTTTCTGATAATGATCTTTTTATGAGTATGGCTACTGGGTATGCTAAGGCATCTGCTGCGATTTGCAGAAATTCTGCTGGGAGGTTGTTGGTGGCTAATGTGGTAGGTGTTAGTTTTCTTAGTAGTTTTCTTGTGGTATCAGCAGACACTGGGTGGAATGTAAAGAGGTTCCAGCTATTTTGGGAGTTGGTGCTTTGTTGAGCTGTTGGTGGGGTTGGGGTGGTGGAGACAGTGTGAGAATTAGCAAGGGTTTGGATAGTATCAGTAAAGTATTTAATGAACTGGGTTGCTATGCTGTCAGCATTGATGGCTGATGGGGTAGGAGTAGCTGCTTTGCCTAGTAGAAGTATATTATTAGTTGCATCCCAGAAGTTTTTAGGGTTATTATGGTATTTTTTCTGGATATTATGGTAGTAGTTGGTTTTGTCTGATCTTCCTAATTTCTTGGCTTTATTTTGCAGTTCTAGGAATCTTTGTCTTGTTGATGGGGTTTTGTGTTTTTGGAACTGTTCCCATGCCTTATCTCTAGCATTGAATAAGGATCTGCATTCCTTACTAAGCCAAGGTGCATAGTTAGATTTGACTCTGATTGTTCGAGAGAGTGTGTGGCAGTTTAGTATGTCAAGGAAGGTGGTGTTGAAGGAGTTAACTGCATCTTCAAGGGGTAGCTATCTGAGTGATTCCCAGTTGCAGCTATTTAGTGCAGAGATGAACTTGCTTGGGTTGAAGGTTTTTTTTACTTCTAATTAGCCAGTAGATTGAATGTCTGGTGTGGGGAATACAGGATCTTAGTAGAAAGGTTGGCAGATGGTCACTCAGACCATCAGGGAGGCAGCCTGATTGGGTTGACAGGGATGGCTTGTTCACTAAATTGCAGTCTAGGATAGAGTGTTGGTTGGAGGATTTGTCAATCCTGGTAGGGGATTTGATAAGTTGGGTGAACCCATGTAGGTTGATATGCGATGTTGAGGTTTGAGAGGAACAGTTGAGCCCATCAGTATTAAAGTCTCCCATTAGGATAGTTTCCTGTGGGAGGGAATTATAGGTCCAGTATAGAATATTTTCTAGTGTGGGAATGTTGTTCCCAGGTGGGATATAACAACCTATAATGTTAATTTGATTTTTTGGGTTAAGTATCAATTTGGTACAGCTAAGTTCTGCATTGCCAAAGTTGGGGATGCTTAGCTGTAGGCAGTCAAGCAATAGGCAGTATTTGAATAGGATAGCTACCCCTCTACCCCTTTTGGATACCCTGTCTTTTCATAGAATGTTGAATTTGGGAACTACAATTTCATCTTTGTTATTGCTGGGTTTGAGCCAAGTGTCTGTAAGTATTACTATATCTGAGGAATGGTGGAAAAGCAGGGCATGCAGGTCATGGACTTTGTTTCCAATACTTCTTGCATTTATGTTAAGGAAGAAAAGGGAATTGTTTTGTTTCTGGTGTAATAGGCCTGGATCAATGGTGGTGGAGTTGTTTACTTGATTTTGGGGGGTATTGGGGCCAGGATTTGGGTGTATGTCACCAGAGAGGTTTAACTGATAAGGTGTGAGATTAACTTGGTAACTTTGTGAAGTAGTTTAGTGTGTTTTTGATAGGAGTGGGATGATGTAGATAGAGGTAGGAGTTTCTTAGTGTGGTAGTCTGTGTGGCTGGTATTGAAGAGGTTTGGAGATATGGGAGTGTAAGGTGGACTACTGTGATGGGCCAAAGAGGAGGTTTGGGATGGAGGTGAATGATTGCCTGGTAATGATGCGTAGTATGATGTGAGGGAGTAGAAAACTACTAGCAGTGATGCAGAGATGATACACATGGCTGTTTGGGTTAGGTGTTTATTATTAAGGAGGGACATTTTATTAAGATATGATGTTTTAGAAAGGGACGGAGGTGTGTGAATGTAGATAAAGGCAGGTGGGTGTTGCCTGAGTGGGTGTGGTGAACTGGCCTAATTAGTGAAAGTGTGGGTTCAGATTGGTTATGGCAAATGTGGGCAGGCCCTGATAGGTATACATCTAGTGAAAGCAGGGGTGGGTGGGAATGGGGGTAGGGTAGCGGAGTGGAGTGAGCCCACAGGATGAACAGAGTGGGATGAGCTGGGGCTGACACAAAAACAATCAGTAGATTGTAGCTTGTCCAGGTCAGTATGTTAGATACCCTTTACAGTGGAGTAAGCAGAGTTCATATAGAGTCTGATTGAGTGCATTTTATTTATTTATTTACATTTGTTGACCGGGAGTGTCCGACTGGACGTAGGTCCATTTTCAGCTGAGGCCCGGGGAGAAAAGCTCCACAGTTAAAATAAACAGACAGTAGTTACATTGGATTACATAGCAATTAACAATTTAACATAGCAATTACTTACAACACATTTACAGATGAAGAACATAGTACATCAGTAGACAACTAGAATCTTCATCTGTGAAGTACATAACAGACATTAACAAATGTTACAATAAGAAGTTCCTGCTGTATAATAAATACTAGGATTATGACCATCTGAGCTTGATATAATCAAGATAGTTACTGGAGTGAAAAGAAAGGTAGTGGTTGGATTGGATGGGTGATATTAGAGTGGGAGTTGCAGGGGCATAGCCAGCATGTTTTTAGGTGCGCTTTTAGTAAAGTTTTGAAGTGGGTGCATGATGGTACGGAGGTAATTGTGGGTGGAAGGGAGTTCCATAATTTGGCTATGATGCAAGAGAATAGTGCTTCACCAGCAGAGTTATTGGCTTTAGTGATCTTCAAGTGATTTTTGTTGCTGGATCTTACTGGTTTGGTGGTGCGATAGGGTTGGAGTAGATTCTGGAGTGCATGGAAACTGGATAATTGTTGATTTGGATGTGAGCTGTGATGGAGGAGTCTCATAGTGTGCTAGCCTCTTGCCTTACTGTCAGTACCTTTTATAATAGTGTACAAAATATAGGAGAATAACCTACACTGCAGTTGCTCTGTAGCTTGACAGGTGATGTATTTGTCCTAGCTGGGCTAATTTAGGTTCCGGCTTCCCAGTCCTGTACGTTAGTGCAGGGCAAAGTAGTCCAACAGATAATACACTTCTGGGTGTCTGTGGGCTTATCGATGAATTTTTGTGGGTTTAACTAAAAAGACAAAAAGGAGAAATACTTGAAATATTATAATAACTTTGCAACTGTTGTTTCAGAAAGAATAAGCACCTACTGCAAGGTATACCAAATGCTGGAGGGGTACGGACAGCTGCTTTGGGAATCCAAGATGGCACCACAGGCTTAAATCAACTTTGCTGAGACCATATTGGAGGAGTGGGGGAGGGTGGAAGTTTAAATCACCTTTGCTGAGACCATATTGGATGAGGTGGGGTTGTTAAGTGTAATGACTAATTGGAGCAGGGGCTGGCCTCAAGTAGGAGTGAATCAGACAAAAAAAATCACTCAGTCCACAGACTGGTTGTAGGTATGTCTGTTTGGAGAAAAGGTACCTTGCCTTTCTGTGTTTGTTTTCTTTTGAATATATGCCGGACCTTACAAAACAAAAGTAATATCTTTATTGCTCACAATGTGCTGTTTAGCCAATTCAGAAACCTTGTGCTGTGTATTTGTACTTATGTTAACTTTAGTGTGTTTAGCTTAGCTGGGAGTCAGGAACAACTACTGAAAGAGTATGTGATTGTATAGTAAGGAGTTTTGCAATTAAAGATTACAAGAAATGCTAGCTTGTGAGGGGGGGGGGCAGCTGGTGTCCCTGGCCTACAGTTAACAAAGTACACTATGCACTTAATATAGTGATAAGCCCAAAATATTGTGGAATTCAGGTGCACCTGTATTGCTTTTGTAGTCCTTTTTCTTTCAGGATGATTGTTTCCTTTTATTGTTTAGTGGCCATGTTCATGAAATTGCTAGAGCAGGTAAAAACTGCCTTGGACCAGTAGAAGTGGAACGGCTGAGCAACCTGTTCACAGGGGCTGTGGAAATCTAAAAATAAGAATGGAGAGTAAGAAATAGCTGCAGTTAGTAGGGTCACTGAAGAAGATGGAGGGAAGTATAGGAGAGACAGAATGCCATAGCTGAGAAATGCAAGCATGAAATATGAAACAAAAACATTACTATCAGGGTAGAGTGTAATTCTAACATTTAGTAGAAGTGTAAAGCATACCAGTGAATAAATGCAGCACAAATAGACCAGAGCAGTACTAATATGCGATAAACTTCTCACATATGCTATACTGTTTTTATTTATTTTATTTATTTTATTTTATTTTACATTTGTTAACCGGGCTGGTCTAGCTGGATACATTATTTAAATTACAAGATTCAAAGTATTTCATTTGTAAAAATTGTAGAGAACTTGTGAGGGCCGCTCTGGTGGTTGGGGTGGGTTTTTTTTTGAGTTTTTAGGAGAGGAGGAGGAGGAAGAGACTGGCTTTAATGAAAGGGTAGGGGTGTCAAGATGAAATATTGTTTTTTTTCTTGGGTGGTGGCAGTTTTTTTCTTTTTAGTTGAAAAATTTATAACTCTCCTTGGGGGTTTTTTGTGCTGTGGCTTTTGTCCCAGGCTTTTGGCTCAGTTTTGATTTTGATTAGTATTCACTAGTGAGCCATGGTGCTATGCGAGTTTGGTTTTAATTTGTCTGTGTGGAGCATGTGAGTCAAGTATCTTAAGAAACGTGTCATTGAAGTGGACACACTCTCTTCTAAGAGTCTTTAATATGGTCCAGTTGCAGGAGCAGGATTTCAAACAATTGGGAAAGAAATTTTTTTTTTTTTTTTTTTTCTGTTTGATCTATATAGGAAGTTGGGCATTGTTGTTTAATGATATATATATAATATATTAGGTGAGTGCTGACTGAGGTCAGGAAGGGGGTGGTGTGGTGTTATTTAGAGTCTCTATAGTAAAGGATCCAGTCAATAAACATTGGTATGTGCACATGGTATATAGAATATAGCATGCAGGTCTAAGAAAACAGTACAGGAGTCACCAGCCACATATTTACTAAACAGAAGGAGAAGGGAAGAGTTACTATTCCCTGGTCACTTACAAGAGCAAGGCAAGATGAAGTAGGTGAATGATCCTTCAATGTCAGGTTCCAAAAACAGACTGCCATGAGACTTCAGTCTCAACTAGCATTAAAATATTATTTGTCTTAGATTACAGAATGATATCACATACATCTGGTCATCTGACTTCTGATTCTCATGCAACCCCCCATTGCTAGAAACTCCCAGTATTTAGCACCTATGTGTCAATAATACACACACACAGAGCCTTTGTCAGATCTGTTGCAGCTATTGGAAGTCATAAAACCATAAAAGACTTCCACTCTTCCTACAGGAGCTAATAAACCATACTTCTTACAAACATTGTGTCTCTGGCTTCATTTAAAACTGTGAGATAACATCTTTATAGCCTTGGCCCAGTAATTTAATTTCTTACTATTTTTCAAAGTCAGGTGGATTGAGATTAACCTCTTCTCTTCCAGTATCCTCTGTTAGAACATATACATTTAAACAGTTATAATAATACATGTATATTTCTTTTCTGTCCAGCAGGGGACACTGTTGATACATTTTTAACACAAGCAACTTTACAAATACATTTTAAACACAAGGATCTGTACAAATCAAGTCACTATACAAATGACATATAATTCTTTACAGAATTCCAGCTAGCTGTGCTGGCATATGTTACATATCCACTGTCCTACTTCTCCTGTCATATTTGGCAATACCTCACATCATCACCAGATTGTTGAGCACAAACAGTAAATAAGGAAAAAAGGGGAAATTAAAAAAAAAACAAGAGGCTGGGAGAAAGGATGAAATAGGTGAAGAAGAAAAATATGGAGGGGAAAATGAGGAGATATACTAGTATTTTTGAAGTTCTAGCCAGGCAAACAAATATTCCGTGGATCAAGGATTATTTGTACATAAACCCAGGAAAAGATATTCAATTAGGGAAAGAGTACATATAACAAAATGAAAACTTAAAATTATTTCCCCAAACTTGAAAAGAAGGAAAAGCAGCAACTTTAGAGTACTTTAAGTAAATGTGAACATTATTATTAACACTGTAAGAAGGATAGGGATACTGGAATGGTGTGCTAAATGTGATGTGGATGTTATTTTGTTAAAAGATGTACGATTCCTGACAAGTGAAGAAAGACTGCAAACAGAAAAACTGTGGGGTGTAAATGTAATATGGAACTTAGGAAGTGAAAATTGTTTTGGAGTGGTGGTGGTGTAGAAGAAAGTGAAAATACTAGATACAAGTTGGTAAGGATGGGAGGGTTAATTGTTATGGGTTTGAGGTGGAGAGAACGTTTATAGAATTGCAGCATTATATGCCTGTATAACTAGCAAGGGAATAGAGAATCTGTTTTATTAAATATTAGACTATGTGGTGGCTAACATGAAAATTATAATTAGAAGGAACTTTAATTGTGATTTAAGGGGAAATGTAAAAAGAGAGAAAGGTGTACAAATACAGGAAGTGATAAAATGTGGTAAATTAACTGTGTAGAACAAAAGTCAATGGACTTATAGAAGAGAGGTACTTGGACTGGAAACTGATTATTTTGTATTATCAGAAGGTTTTGGGGTAGCAGATGGTGATACAGTTGTGACAGATTTTTCAGATCATTAATCAATACGGATGAAGGTGATGGAAGAAAGGAATTATATTAAAATAAGAAAGAATAAATGAGAGATTATGGAATTAAATTGGAAGTGAAAAGTATTGCAGTTATGAAAGGATCATATAACTATAAAGAACTTCTGTAAAAACTGGTCTGAATGGTAGACTTAATTCAAAAAGAAGTATACAAAGTGTTTTTTCCCTTGTGACAGGATGTTGTAAGAAAGGAAGAGAAAATGAAGTATGCGAAATATGTAGACATGTATTAGAGCATTTAGAGAAAAATTCAAGAGAGTATTGTGATATAGAAAAAGAAATTGAGAAAAATAAGGTATTGCTGTTTAGGCAGAAGTATTATTTACTATGGAGAAAGGTGGAGGTATCTGCATATTTGGGTAAAATAGTAGTTATCTGCATATTTGGGTAAAATAGTAAAGACAGGTATTGGTATAATGAGGGACATGGAAAATGTAAAAGAGATGTAAAAATAACACATGATCAAATTATCAGTATTGTAGTACAGCATATAGAAAATATGTGTAAGAGTAAAAAGAAGGAAAATAAGAGAGACAATGGAAAGTGAGAAAAAATCCAGAATGAGGAGAATTTTAAAAAATACATTATTGTTAGTGAATTGAATGAAGAACCTGGGAAAGTAACTGTTGATTCAGCATCAGGCCCAGATGGTATAGGATATGGAATGTACAAGAAATTAATGGATTGGCAAAGAGAGAGTCCCCAGGATTCACAAATGGTAGGTTTCCATGCAGGAACAGTGTAGGAGCTCCTACATGGAAAATGGCTGCCAAGCGATCCAGGAAAGTGCTGTTTTCACGTGTACGAGTGGCTCTACACTGTTCCTGCATGGAAAGCCATGCAGGATGTAAATCACCTCATTTGCTGGTAAAAAACATGCAAATGAGGTGATTTTGCAATCCACAAAACTGGCCGGACTCTGTGCAGGAACAGTGTCAGAGCAGAAATGTATTCAGTTAGTAAATTAATACATTTCTGCATCTGAACAAACGGAGGCAGGACAGCTCATGGAAAGCATGTATTACAGTCAAACACACATGCCAATGGCCAAATATAAGTCCATTGGCATTAATAATAGTTTATTTTTTTTTATAAAATTTAACTTTTTTTTGGCTGATCACAGCCGTTTAAGCTTAGGGCAGTGGCATGCAAACGGGATTGTGCCGAAAATTAAAACAATGTGAAAAGTTAATTTTAAGATAACTCTGCATTTTGCCATTATAGTCAATGGTATGCAGAATGTAAATAATACAAGGGAGCACTGGTTGTCAAGGGAAAGGGTCCATCTAAGTGCAGTAACTAAGGACTTACACACTGGGGTATGCAAATGAGGGGAGTTATACTGAATCACAGATTTCCTCAAACTGTCAGCTTGCACCTAACCATGTAGGTGCAGCAATACAACAGTGCAAGTGTAAGAGCTGAATGACTTCATAAGGGGGTGTGTCATGCTTGCTGTAAGCTCATTGGAGCTCTGTGGTCCGTGTTTGTCCTTAGCTAAGCACAGCTAAGGAAGGGGGTGTGTCAGATGTGCTTGAGCAGTGTTGTACATAGCCTAAATGGGTGTGTGCGCCGTGCACCGGGTTTTAAACAAAAAAAAAATAAAAGAGGAAATGGCAGCACTGTTTACATTTGAGCACCGGGTATGTACGGCGTGCCTCGGGTGTTAAATAGGGAGGAACTGGGAAGGGGAAACAGCAGTAGGAAGGCAATCAAGGAGAACTAGCATAGCTGGCAGGTGGAATGTATCATAATCACCCAATTACACAAGCAGAAGCCCAGCACACTAATATAAACTATGCAAACACCCTACAAACTGTTTTTCCCTCAAACTCTACACCACCGGTGTACACAGACAGGGGATTTTTAACTGTCAAAACTAACTAAAAATATTAAAGGCTGCTGCTGCTTTACTCCATCAATATGTGCTAGAGAATGAGGGTGGTAAGGAGGAGAATGCTGACAACCAAACCACAGTGAAGAGGAGAAGTAGAGTGTACAGACTCAGAGTAACCTACCAGGGCCTACTTGAGCTGGAGATAGTAGAGTGCTATAGGGTGGGCAGGGACATTCTGCAGCAAATCGTTTAGCTGTGCCGGCCACACCTTGCACACAGAACTAATAGAGGGGAACCCATCCCAGTGGATACCAAGGTATGTCTAGGCTTAAGAATACTAGCCACAGGTACCTTCCAAAGGCCAACTGGGGATATCATGGGGGTCTCACAGGCATCAGCATCCAGGGTACTCCACCAGTTCCTGGATGCCATGACACAACATGCCTATGAGCACATATATTTCCCCACCACACGTGAGGTGCTGACCACACATATGCGTCTCTTCCACCATATAGCAGAATACCCTGAGGTAGTTGGTGCTATAGACTGCACGCACATCCACATCAAAGCACCACCCGGTGAGTGGGACAGGGTCTACATAAACCACAAGGGCTTTCCCTCCATCAACTGCCAGGTCATGTGTGATGCCCAGGGCATTATCATGAATGTGTGTGCTGGCAGCCCTGGAAGCTATCACGACTCCCACATCTGGCATTACTCACAGCTGTATCAGGCATTCGCCAGTGGGGAGATCCCATATGGCCATCTAGTGGGGGATGCTGGATATGCACTGGAGCTGTGGCTGATGACACCCATCAGAAATGTACACACACACCCAGACAAGAACACCATAATGAGGCACACACAAACCAGGATCATTGTAGAGTATGTGTTTGGGATGTCCAAGTCACGGTTCTGCTGCCTTGACATATCCGGTGGAGCCTTACAGTACTCTCCAGCTACATGTACACAAATGTTCATAGTATGTGCCATGCTACACAGTACGATCCTGCAGAAACAGCTGCAGCAGGAACAGCAAGTGGCAGGGCCACACACACCCCACCATTGCCAAGGCCAGCACAGGCACAGAGGGACTCGGAGAAGGAACGTCCTGAGCCTCTCCCTGTAGGCAGAAGGAGGTTGCACAGTATGCCCAGGCCTTGGCAAAGAGGCAATGCATATCACACACACTGACACTGTAGGGACCCAGGGACTGATACTTCTCTCCAACTCGCACATACAGTAAAAGGGATGCCAAACATGATACTATCTGAGCTTTACCATGTACAGGGAGTATACTATGTGCATCCAACATAGTCAGCTTTCCAGCACTGTCCTCAGTACTGGCCCAGCAACAAGGTAAGTCACTCTACCTATCAATTACTGAATGGAGTAGCATATTCTCATACTTGTATGTATGATATGGATGCAAGCATGCAAGGGAATTGGGTGGCTGAATGGGATAGCAGCAGACAGCTATATGGGACAAAAGGAAATTCATAACAAATACTGGTGTCAACATACTAGGCAGCACTACACAAGGTAACAACCCCCACTGCAGTATATGTGATGGCCCAAAGAACTGTGGGTGTCAATAGGTCATACACATGGATGTCACATATCCACCACCAGCCTCGCCCAGCAGGACAGGTGTAGATGACCATGAAGAAAGGCTGGGCTAAGGCCCCCAAATGATGGCAATGGTGAACATCCCCCCAACAGACCTACACAGACATACTACAACAGGTCTGGCAGTTGCATTCCAGTTCTGAAGGGTTGTTGTGGCTTTCGGCTTTTCCCGGTTAGGGGTCGCCACAGCGGAACTCTGGTCTGCTGATGATTGGCAGTAGATTTTCACGTGCCGAGTTGCCAGCTCTGATGCACTACCTTCAATGAAGGTACGGCCATTCACGCATGTCGCCACATAGAAGACGATCTAGCTAAGAATCGAACGGGACGTCTTATTGCGAGGCGCATTCCAGTTCTGAAGGGTAAGAATTCTAAAACTGAAATATATGCTATTAAGCTCTAACATGTGTACTCTACTGATATGCCTCCTGTCTGCATGATAGGTCACAATATAATATGAAATGGAAGCCAACAGAGTAACCAAAATACCAGTACAGTCATTTCAGATGTTAAAGTCTGCAGATGTGCACCCCCCTCACAATCCCATGTAGAAATGCAGTAACAAATGGCCTGCAGCACTCTCAAATTGCCTACAGTCCTCTGGCAAAGGCCCATGTCTCACCCATAGTGCCAATGTATGGAATGTTAAGGGGTCCCAACTAACAACTTAATAGTAAACAGAAAACAAATGCAAGGCCATGTTGACAAATGCCAGTAGCATGCTTCCCCATGTCCTACTGCAAGGACTGTGGATCAGGCCATAAATACTACTGGGATAAAGCCCCAACTATAGGGATACCTCTGAGATATTGCTCACATAATGTTAGGTGGAGGAGAGAATAATGGGGGGTGGGGGTGTAAAAGCATGGATGTCATGGAGTTTGTGAAGTCTGAAACTCTAATGTCCGCCCATACTACTCCCGACTACAAACCCATGAATGGATAGCCACAAAACTGCTTGTAAACCACAATGTGAAGGTAAACTGACCAGATATATGAGTCCTGCCTCTGGATAACCTGGGTGTATCTGTACAGCTGAGAGGTATGGCCCCAGCAGGATATGGCAATTCTGTGAAGTTGAGAAAAGCACAAGGAGGGGAACCCCAGCCAGCACACTAACAAGGTGCTGCACCATTTACACAGAACCATCAGTCTATTGTCTGTAGCTACCCCTCCACAATGTCAGGTGTGTGCCAGAATGTGTATTCTATATGCCTCAGAATATTGGTCTCAGCTTCATTCATCTTGTATTTCCCAGTAAATAACTGTGAGCAAAGAATAATAACTGTCAGTAGTTGATGACATGACACATCACAGTGTAAAACAGTACATATGTCAGAATATCTATGCTGCAACCAAACATGTCACACAAGCAGCACAGACAGCAATAGTTACAGTATCCCCTGTATGTTAAGCCCATTGTGTCTCCATATTGGCAACCTATCTACAGATATCCTGCAGAAACAGTTTGCTAGGTGTAGCTGTAGCACACAAAACCCTGAACTGGAGTCCAACCCTCCCTGGAATGGATGCACACACTCAATATAGAAGGTCTTACAAGGCATGCTCCTGCACTTAGAGAAATTAAGTCAATGTCTTACAGCACAGTGGACTACAGATATCAGTTATTCACAGCTGTCTGTGCACACACACCAAATTGTACACCATTGATACTTCACACACACACACACACACACACACACACACACACACACACACACACACACACACACACACACACACATATTGGCTAGGAATACACACACATATCTATGGCCAACATAATATAATATGTCAAACATACACACACAGAGAGGTGAGGAAAAGAAAGACAGACAGCGACAGAGAGAATCCCATTATGAGACCTGTCCCACCCACTACACATCCCATTGGCCTATATCACATGATGTGCTGATGTCATTCACTTTAGAAATACCTTTGGTTAGCCCTCAGCCCTATAGTGTCAGTGGTGCTTGTGATAACTGTGTAACACTACAGTACAAACAGGTATCCATGTAGCAGTTGTAATTTCAGCCCTGTCAAATGTAAAGTTGTGTGTGAGTGTGTGTGTGTTTCTAGATGAATGTGGTTGAGGCCATTCACACTCCCTAAATCTCCTGTACCCCTCCTTCAGCACTGCTGCTGATGTCACTCACCTTTAAAGATACCTTTGGACAGCTATCTAGCATATAAGCTCTGTGGCACTTGTGATAACTGTGTAATACTTAATGTAGCAAAATAGTTAGGTAGGAAGCTCCAATCCTGATCCTGGCAACTTTGTAAATGTGAGTGTTTGTGGGAGAGAGTGTGTGTATCCTTGTAGAGACCTGATTTTGTGGTCATTCACAACACTTCCCTTACCCCTCCTTTAGCACTGCTGCTGATGTCACTTACCTTCAAAGATACCTTCGGAGAGCTCTCTAGCATATAAGTTCCATGGCGCTTGCGATAACTGTGTAATACTATAGTATAGCAAACTAGTTAGTTAGGAGTTCCAGTCCTGATCCTAGCAACTGTGTAAATGTGAGTGTTTGAGAGAGAGTGTGTGTATCCTTGTTGAGGGGTCTATATTATAACATCGAAGTTGCAAAACTTCAAATGTAATAATATCAACACCACTACATCGTAGGCTGAAAATAGCGAAGCCATGAAACATCAAATTCTTACCTAGGGTAAGATTTCAGTGGGCTGTTCCGTGGCTTTGCTATTTCCTTCACTGTGGTGTGATAGTTACGAACCTTAGGGTGAGGGTGTGGGTAAAGGTAAGTGGATAGGTAGGAATGTATGTATGGTTTAGTGTAGGGTTAGAAGTAGGGTTTTGTTAAGTGTATGTGTGTGTATTAATTTGTTTGTTTATAATTTCTTAGGGTAAGTGTGTGATAGTTACGGACCTTAGGGTTAGGGTGCGGCTTAAGGTTAGTGTATAGATAGGAATGTATGTACGGTTTAGTGTAGGGTTAGAAGTAGGGTTTTGTTAAGTGTATGTGTGTGGATTATTTATTTTGGTGTACTTGTGTTGTATGTATGTTTCTCGGAGCAGCGATTTTTTTCCCTGTTCGATGTTATCACATTTCAAAATTCCAAGTTCGAGCTTATGGTGTTCGATATTTTGGAATTTCGATTATGTGATATAGACCCTTGTAGAGACTTGATTTTGTGGTCATTCACACTTCCTTTACCCCTCCTATAGCACTGCCGCTGATGTCACTCACCTTCAAAGATACCTTTGCATAGCTCAACAAGATCTAAGCTCAATAGCACATGCAATAAATGTGGAACAATGTAGTAGCAACAACTACATAGGTATGGGTTTGAATCTCATTCCTGGCAAGTGTTTGTGTGTGCACATATGTATGCCTGTAACCTCAAAGTACACATCTTAGTGCCTGACTTTAGCAGTCCTGCAGATATCATCTACCTTAGAAGTACATGTTGGCAACCCTAAACCACATAAGGTCAGTGGTGCATGTGGTAAATGTGTAACCATAATGGTCTGAAAAGATAGTTAGATAGAGGTTTGAACCTTACCCCAGCCGAATGTAAATGTGTGTGTAGGGTACAATATTTTTTGGAATCTCTCACCCACTACATCACCCAAATGCCAGTATTTACAAGGGCTGGTATGTTCCTCACCTTAGAAGTACCTTGTGACAACATCCATTCTATATGTTCCGTGGTGAATGCGATAAATGCAGTACACTGTAGTAGCAATCTATAGCTAGGTAGGGGTTTGAAACTCAGTACTGGCATGTGTGTGTGTGTGTGTGTGTGTGTGTGTGTGTGTGTGTGTGTGTGTGTGTGTGTGTCTGTCTGTTCTCAGTATCCTGTGTGGGGGTTGGTGTGATTGAGTAATAACAGGATCCATTGGGGGGTGGGTTTTGCTAAATTATTATGTTGAGGACCTAGTATATGTCACAATGTCCACATTACAAGGCCAACAGTTGTCAAACACCATAGAGATTGGTGTAGACAATCCACAGCTTTAAATGTCTAGTGCCATGTGCAATGACTATGTCACAGTATGGATTAGTGAACAATATAGGCAACCCTTCTATTACTCAGAGACCACTCTCCACCCATGTATCATACACAAACACACTTGGGTAGGCAACAACCACTATATCGGTAGTTCCCCTACATATTGCCTCACAGATAGTACCCATGGTGTGATTGCAGTGGGCTACATGCCTATTGACCACAACAGTGCCACTGACATCAGAAAGTACTTTGATGTGTTACATCTCCTGACTGTGTGTTATCCAGCAAGTAAAAGGACATGGCACCCTGTTCCATCCCCTCAGTAGACCAACCAATGTGTACAGTGTCCCTTTTACCATGCTCCCCGCTGGACACCTGCAACAACTGTAGAGTCTGCAAATGTACTCCACAAAGGGAATACCATGCCTTATACACATGCCCTGTATGGACAGATGCCACTAACTCCACTGAATACCCATATCATACTGTCAATATAGGTGAAATCACTACCTCAGTTACATAGCCAAGTCTCACAAATTGAGGTCAGGAATGCTACATCAGAAGATACCAATCTGTCTACACAACATGCCCCAGAGACCTCAAGCACACTTCCACATGTCAAAGAACATGTATGTGGGACATGTGCACAATCCAGACACTGTCCATGTAATGGAATATAGATTACATACATGGGAAGCAGTGCACATCACTGGCCACCCACAACAAAAACCTGGATGAGTGGATGGGGAATTCAATACCCACCCCTGGGGACCACTCCAGTGACTATACTCCTGAACCATACTGGGGACTATTGTCATGTGGCCTGATGCCAGAGTATTCCCTTGGGCTAACCTTGTAGAGCCTTAAGGCCCATTCACCTCCTATACACCTATGAAGCAATGAACTTATGGATCTCAGTACTGACAAGTGTGTGTGTGTGTGTGTGTGTGTGTGTGTGTGTGTGTGTGTGTGTGTGTGTGAATAATAATTCCAGTGTGTTTGGTTGATGAATATCCCCTGTGGCTGTGGTTATTAGCAATTGGAGGTGTGTGCAAACCAGAACATGTACCATTCTCCATTCTACAACAGATGTTGTACATCAACATGTACCTATGTACAACCCTCAGCCCTAAAATCTGTGAGGCATATGCAATCACTGTGTTACAGACCGAGGATTACCATGCACATAGTGTACCCTGCCTATGACATGATGGATGTGTCACCACACTGCCATATCCTGTGGCCTTGCTGCAGGGCCACATCCTGGTGACACATGAATGCCTAGAATGGAAATGGGGTACAGCATGTGAGAACACATTCACTCAGCACTTAACTTGTGGGGGGAGAGAGGGGTAAAGCTGGCACTGAATGTGTTGCCAAGACTGTGGCCAATATCTGTTGTCTCAGGATAGGTATTTGCTTTGTTCAGTAACTTGCAGCACTTGTGTTTAATGCTGTGAAGGTCATTGATGTAACTATCAAGGCTGTTGTGACTGTCGTCAGTGTTTCCTGCATCTCTGCTGCCATAGATGCCTGTCAGGAATTCCATGAGGGATTCAAAGTTGTGTTTGAGGCTAATAAGGGAGTTCAACAGTCACAGGACACCACCTTTCCCTGTAACACTGTCCTCCTTCTGATGTACAGTTTAGTAATGGCAGGGGACCATCACCTTGTCTCCCAGTGTTTGGGGGACAGTGTCTGGGTTCTGTTGGCTCTGGCTAGTACAATGCATTCATGTACCTGTTTTCAGAGTGCCTATGTGTATGATTCCTCAGTCATGCAGCTACATCCCATTGTCATGGGTGCAGTGAAGACATCCACCCCTGTTTTCATGGCTGCAAAGTCAGCTTTGGGGAGGTTTTGCCAGGTGGTTATCTTTATGAGGGTTATGGCTGATATGTTGAGTTCCATGTTGATTACAGCCTGTGTGAATCTCACCATGCAGGGATTGACATCTGTGGATGTGCAACACCCATATTTAAGTGGTCAATACAGGTCAAGATTGTTGCATCCTGTACCAGGGGTCAGTATGAGCTGGTCTAGGGCAATGGAAGTGATGACTCCCACAAGTTTCGGGCCACTGTACTTGCGATTGGTTACATTCCCCAGGTGATGGAGGGGTAGTTGAAGATTCGTACTATGTCAGTGTTGCATTGGACCATCAAAGATGGCAGGGTGTTGAGGAATGTGCATTGACAGTTTAGGAACATAGATGTGGACTCATAGCAGGCTATGGTCTGTATTGCATTATTACCACAAGGCAGTTGTACCAGAAGTATCTCCAATGCATTATGATGGGATACTAGTCTGGAGGTGTTCCTATCCATAATGAATATGGAGACAACACCACCTGTGGAGGTGTGGTGTGGTCCATGTTTGGGGACTGACAGCTATAGAATGTGTCATAGCCTGATATTGCAGGTCTGCTGTCTGCTGCTTTGAACCACCTCTCCATTACAGCAGACGTGTCCTCCACTCCAACAACTGCTATGAGTGACTGCATCCTGACAGATGTCCACTGTTGAGCAGCATGACCCTCAGATTACATATGTGTCGCTGTTATGGTGGTAATAACATTAGGAACACTGCCTAATAAGGCAACATAGGGGTGGCAAGACACTTAGCTAGTACCTGGCAATGCAGCATTGACAGATGTAGGACATCCATGGCAAGTCATTGGGTTCTGTCAGTCATGCCATCCCAAACAGAGAGGTCATGGATCCCCTGAGAATGACTAAAATGTAAGCCAATGTTGCAGTCAACCATCTGTTAATAGTACCGCAGTATTATTCTGGGTGACAGGGGTACACAGGCCAGGGCTACAGTCACACCTGCCTGGACCACATAATCAGAGAGTTCAACCATGTCTCCCACATAGATATGGAGTGATATTCATAGTTGCTGTGGAGTGACATGACTGGCTGTGCCATGTGTTAGATGTTGGCATGTGATTGATATTTGGCTGTTACCTGCTCCATATTCAACTTAGTGAGTGGGATGTGTGTGCCTCAGTATTGAGTTACCCATGTTCATTGTATTGTGCAAGGTGGTTAGCCTTAGGGGCTTAGGTTGGGGGCACACTATGTAGGTTAAATATGTGTCCCTTGGCATGTGCCATGTCACGGAGTCTGAGTGGGTGTCTGCCTTGCTGCTCTGTGCTGTTTGGGTAGATGTCAGTTGAGTGCCTCTGGGAAGGTGGGTGTGTGGCTTTTCACTGTATGTCATGGCTGCCAAAGTGGGTGTCATGGTGAGCTACGTGTTCCACATGGTGTGGTGCAGGTGTTGATCTTATCCTCTTGACCTGTTAGTCCAGTCTTTGTTGGAGAGTGCATATGTCCACATTGGGTGATTATATAGGTAACCCTCACAGATCTGAATGTTTGGAGTTTAGAGGGGAGGGTTGTCTGTGTACATGCGGCAGTTGTAACAGTGCCCTAGAATGGACAAGTGCACCAGGATAATGGGTGAAAGCACAGATAACCACCCTTCAAACATGCCAGTAGGGGTGGACATAACTAGTAAGCACTGGGGCAACATCTGTGATGAATGAGTACTGCTGACAGCTCACAGGTGTGCCACACTTCTTGATACAATAACCTGGTGAAGTGCCAGGCCATAATGCTAGTTGAAGTGCAAGACAGAAAGAACTAGCATAATGTACAGGTGGAACAGAAGGCAGACTGTCTGCCACCTGTAATACTTTACCACAGCTGTGCAGTTATCAGCAGCTTTGCCCATGTGAAAATTCAGTAAGCTCTGTAGCATGTGGTAACTGTGTAACGCTATAGTAGACATACTTAGATAGGCAGGAGTTCTAACCCCAATACTGGTAAGTGTGTATGTAGGTGTGTGTGTGTGTGTGTGTGTGTGTGTGTGTGTGTGTGTGTGTGTGTGTGTGTGTGTGTGTGAATCATGTACTCTCTGGCTCATACCATTTTTGACTTGTATACTACCCTTTACACTTCCCTTCACTCCAGTTTAGTGGACCTGTTGATATCATCCACCTCAGAAGTACCTTTGGAAGAGTTGGAAATGTATAAGCACTGTGGTGCATCTGATAACTGCGTAGCACTATAGTAGGAATAACTAGATAGGCAGGAGTTCTAATCCTAATGCTGGCTACTGTTTGTGTGTATGTAAGAATCATATCATGTGTGGCTTATACCATTTTGATGTGTATACTATACACGGCTGGTGAGCACCTCCCACTGCCATTACTTTATATAGTGTGGTAACAGCATCTGCCTCACATGCAGCAGGTTAAACCATTGTACAGTCCCTTGTACAGATGTGTCTGGAATATCCATATGTTTGAAACCTATATGTGGTCGGAAGTGGTCTGTGTCCCTTAACAATGTGATATGTGATATGTGTGTGTATGTGATATTATAGCCAAATAGGCCACAGTGAGTGTACTGACACATATGGCAGCATGAGATATCATTCCTGACTGAAACATCATGCTGATAGGACGTCTGCCGCCCTCACAGGTGTTCTGCCTTGCAGGTGCATTACATGAGTAGACATGCTTGGTTTTACAATTGAACTGTACCTGTTATGGGTCACATTAAAGGCTGAAAGAGGTGTGGACTGTCACATTATGGTCCTAATTAGTATGTAACAGGAACACCTTGCATCTTAAGAGGGGTGTGTACACAATTTATATCCACTGTATACCAGTAATGTGTCACGCATGACCTTACCTTAGGCCCTTTGTCCAGCACAATTTGCTGCCCTCTGTCTAGACGTCTTTGCATGGACAAGTTGTGAGGTATGCTACAGGAATGTTGAATTCACATCAGATAGGCCCCAGTGGTGACCACTGTGATGCAATACAGTTAACCCCAGCACAAGTGAACATGCACAACAAGCAATATAGATATTATATAAAGCAATATATCTATTACTGATGGTTGTATCCATGGTAAATTGCATGCGCTTCACATGCTTGGGTTATTGCCAGGCAACAGCAGAACAATGTCATACTCACCAGCTTCAGCCTGCTGTCCCATATGCAGACCAAGGGGTCCTAAGTAGTTGTGAGAGGGCGTTATTCTCAACAGACTCACATGTGGCCTTGGTATAGGATGGATGCAGCATATCTGCCCATCTACAGTGCTAACCAGAATAATACACAATGTTCTCCTCACCATAGATGAGCACCTCTGTGCATTAGAAAACCCCATCCACAACTGCAATCGGACCTGACATATGCATGTAGATACAATACAGATACATGTATGTCTGATACATTAGTGTACTAATCCTCACTGGGCCCTTACCTGCATGCTCCTCATCCAGTGTGTGTATGCAATCCGCCTCCACAATGCTTTCCTCAGCTTCATGGCCTGAGTGTTCGGCGTGTGGGCCGAGTGTGGTGAAGAGCTCCTCGGTGGGTGTCAGTGGGTGCTGGATGGCTGGGCCCCCACCTGTGTCTAGCCAGTCCCTTGCTACAGCAGCAGCCCATTGATGGGCATGGCATTTGAGGTTGGTGGCCCAATGCTGCACATGCGCATACGTTCTGTTGTGCAGGCTGGCATAATTTACCCTGTGGACCACACAGTTCTACAGGGCGGTCCTCTCCCATACATCTTCTGCTCTCTGTCCACATGACAGGGCATAATGTCCAATAACATATTGGGTGATGATGTCTATTCCCCCAACAGAGAATGCTGGTAGGCGAGTACTCTGCATGTTACCTGGAAGACATAAACAGGAAAAGGTCACAGGACCTCATATGGTTGTCAAAATGCACATCAACAGTAGATATTACTTGCAAATAATCCAGACTACACCATAACCCTCCAAGCTATCATGGCTATAGCAGCTTGCATTACACACCTGTCCCTGAGCTATCTTATTCCCCCCAATGTTGGACACTTGATTGCATAATCCTCTATCCTCCATTCATTTCTTTGTACAGGGTTGACAGTGGTCATCTTTCATGTGGATGGTGTGTGGATGGTGGCAGGTCTGTGTTTGTGGTGTGTGATGGAGCTCTGAGCACATGCCTGAATTCATGTAGGAGGCAGACACTGATGTTATTATGCCCCATGGAGATATGCTGTTGTTGCCATCAGTAGGCAATATGTACATGCTCACCATTGCTGAGGGGAGGAGTGTGGTTTATGTGCATATCTCCATGTACAACTGGGGTGAACAGGGTGGCGATGTTCCCACCTAACCTGTGTGATGCAGGTTGCTACATCCATGACATGTGTGTATGAGGTGTTCTTTACCCCCAGTACAGGGTGAATTGTATTGTTTCATCTGAGACTTATAAAATATGTGGAGACATGGTTACAATTGTCCTTGGTGGTGTGGATATGTCCGATTCATAGCCATAGTCAGCCTTACAGGACATCACTTGTGAACTTACCTGCTTGCTCAGATATAGATGGACTTACTTCAAAGTTGTTGCCTGCACCTATGTGTCCCTGTACAGGCAATGTAGCAACCTGTTATGTGGTTTGTGTATTGCTGCTGTCCACCAAAAGGGAATACTCTACCTTGGTGGAGGCTGGATATACAGGTCAGGTACTGCTGTGTCCATATAGCTACAGTGGATATAAAGGGTACACACCCCTGATACACTGCCTGGTATTTGTGCAATTGGAACATGACACCGCAATAACTAATTTCATACCAGTTTCCATCTGTAGTGTGACCTATAGCCTGTACAATTCAGTTGAAAACATAACAATCAGGTCTGTGAAAACATATGGAAATAATACTAAGTATAATAAGCCAGTTGAATGAGTGTGCACACCCTTAAACTGATATGTTGTGTATGCACCTCTTGAGACGGTTACAACATTCATCCATCTTGGTCTGGACTCTTGACATCATGGCACACCTTCACTTGGCAATAGTTGGTCACCTTCCTAGAAACACCTTTGATTGTATTTCAAAGGAAATGTACAGGTTAGGGGTCACATAAAGATGAGAAACATTATGAAATGATCTTCTGTGGTCTGATTGTCATACAGCACATACACCTGGCAGTCTAACAGGGGTGTGTACACTTGTGATATCCACTGTATATAGATGTGGATATAGCTGGTAGTGGTAGGCACTGACAGATGGTCATAACACAGGTGGACACTTCTCTGATTAATAGCTGAATATCATGCCTACTCTAGTACCCATATCAGTGTCAGCACACTGCAATAACCAGAAGCTGTACACATTTACATCTGTTGTATGCACTGACACTGATATTACACATATGTGCAACATGCACAACCTATGTACCTGAATGCTAGAAACCCATGTGATTTAGTTTTGCGCCTTCCAGCTGAACATAAGCATACACACATGTGCTCAGGGGATACCTGGTATGCATTTATGTTGTATGTTAGTATGGCACACTGTAGTTACAGTCTTGCCGCTCAATCATACTTCTTAACCTGTCACAGCATTACGTCTGGACAATGGTACACATAAATGGGTGTCAAAGGGCACATCAATATTGATACGGTATTACTATAGCTGCACCATACATTAGTACATTGATTGCACATCACTGTGATAACCTGGAAAATGTCCAACAGTCATAAGTAGGCTATTATGTTACAATGCCATTACTCACAGACCTGCCAATGGTTTGGCTGACATAACACAGGTATATGTATATGTGACTACAGATATCAGTCACAAATGTGCTTATTGTCCAGCAAAACACTGTACAGTTGAATGTTATTAATGCAACATATCACATACAGTTCAACACACATCTGCAACAGTACTGTACTATGCACACACCCTCTATAGGTGTCTTAGCTTTACAAGGCAAACATGTGTCATACTCATAATCACAGGTAACATGGATATGGAAAACATCCCATTAACTGGCCTAGCAGTGGCACAGTTACAACTGTTTGACAGACACCCCTGCTGTTGTCATATACGATCTGTCCTTTACCATGTGAGTCAGGCTCCTGATCTATGATCCCACCTCATCCCCCATCTGGACAATGCCTAAAATGATGGGGGGATAACTAGGGACAGACTTTAAATATACCTGTTACAAACATGGGAAGTTCATAGAATGATACATTTAGAATTATGGTAAATATTCTTAAGGATGTGGAGTCTTAAACTCAAGTGTTTGTCATTACATGATGACTTCAATCCCCAGCTATTTGCCAGAAAAGTGCAGATCTCAGGAGGAACAGACAAAAATACATGATGGCAAAATGTGGAAATTCTGTAAAGATCTGTAAAGTTGAGAGGTATGTCTGTTATATCTCCCACTGCAGAGAGGGCCATATGCTATGGTCATAGCAGCTGTTTAGCAGGACATTAGTACAGCATGTCTTGTTGGGGCATATATTCCTCCAAATCATATTTCCCATTATTACAGCCCAAGTACTACATTCAATTACTTGCTTACATGTTCCACTTACTTTCTTCTCTTTTCCACTTTATGTTCATTTATTTCTCTCTCTCTCTCTGTGTGCACTACAGGGATAGATCTGGTTTGAATAGGTGGCAGCATGGCTTTTGTAGGTGATGCTCATGACCAGGTGATGACCTGTCCACCTATTGGGGTTCCCCACTTGCTAATTGCATGCAGAGCAGCTGTGTAGTTCTTCCAGTAGCCAATGTCATGGCAACACACTCTTATAAATGAGTACTCTATGTTGACATTGGTCCTTTCCCTTACTTGTGAGGAAGACATCCTGGAGTTATGTGAGCTATTACCTCTTACAACAAGACTTGTGGAGACAAGTCAACTAAATGGTGGGGAAGGTTCAAGACGTAGGAGCAGAATGTGAGTACTGCTGTTGTATGTTTGGAATACTGCTAATTTAACAGGATTTGTCTGCACATGCTACTTCTGCATGGGTTTCAGTCTGACAAAGTTCTGTCTCTGCATAGCTCTCAACTGTAGGGCCATCCACATAATGGCCACAATTTAGCCTGTTATGTATGGGCTGTTCCCCAGACAGGTGTTGTCCTTGGCAAATCAGTAGCATACTCTGGTGATTGCATTATGTAGATGGTAACATCCATTTGTTTTTCTGACTTTATATCCCTCAGAAAATAGATGTTACAACAAATCCTGCAACTTTCACCAGCAACTTTCTCAGTGTATAGCAGCAATATTTAATGTATGGCCATGTATTTGGGCTTCTGTCCACCAAATATGTCAGGCTTTGTCCAGATGTCATACAGTAGTAGGTGGAGAAGTATACTGGTCTATCATTATTTACTGCTGTAATTCCTGCTGAGGGGAAAGGCTGGGAAACATGTTGAAGTCTGTACATTCAAGAGGTAGGTGTATAGAGAATTCTCTTAGATGGCCTTGTAACATATTTTATGTGGTGGACAGTAACATCTTTTAAAACTAGGCTGTTAAAACATGTCAAACATATTACTGATAAGAAATATGTCAGTTCTGTAGCTGAACATTTGAATAAATCACACCATGGGGACAGTAATGGATCTCAAGGTACTGTTTCTGAAAATGTCTGTTCTTCAGTGTGATGAAACATTCATAAAAGGACAATTGTTATGTACAGACTCAATGTATTAATATTAAATGTGATACTTTATCCCATCGGGAGTTAAATGCCGAGTGTAATTGGAGGCTGTGCATTCAATTATGTAATTAGGTATTAATTGCTTCTTGTGATTAAGGCATGTACTTCTGGTAAAGTTTACTCCTTGAAGGCTTTGGTCAAGACATCAAAGTAAAATGAACATGTGTGAATTTCTGGATGGTTGTATTTTTCTTAGCTATGTTCAGACATTTTATTTGTTTTGCTAAGATATTGTTGTATGTATGGCAATTGTGTATGGCCTATCATGATTTTGTAGCAGTGTACTTGTCACTTATTTATTTGGACTGTGTGTGGGGGGTGGCAGATGTGTCATGTCATTTGTATCCAACTGTGCATGCTGCCCCAGTTGTGGGTGGTCTATCAGCAGCATATGTTTGTATGGGCATTTTGGGACATGTATGCACACACACACACACACACACACACACACACACACACACACACACACACACACACACACACACACACACACACTATGTCTGTTAATATATCTATATATTGTTGTACAGATATATGGATCTCCCTACATATCTCACTCTCTCTCTATGTATGTTTCTATTTATATATATATATATATATATATATATATATATATATATATATATATATATATATATATATATATATATATATATATATATATATATATATATATATATATATATATATACATACCAATCCTTCCTAATTGCACACTTGTCTCTTCCCTATTGTAAACTGGCTGTAAAGAAGGGTATGTTTGAGAAAACATCCTCCAATAATACAACTGAGGTGGCTTACTAGTAAATTGGATAGGCTATGGTGTACAGGGTCCTGGGTTCAAGACCTGCAAGGGCTGTATATTTTGTTGCTAGGCAGAACAAGGACTATTGGATACAGAGTGATTAAGGCAGTTTTGAAAAGCTTTGAGCGTGTTTGCATGGGTTTGCCTAACGGTAAGTGGTGCTACTGTATGGTTAAATAAATAGGCAGTTACACCATGTAGGCTTCACTTACCAGTGTGCAAATCTGCTTAGCATTTACATTTAAGCAATGCTTACAACTGCTAAGCATAGCTTAGCCCTGGTAACCAGTGATCGCATTCCAGTCTAATGAAATTGCAGGGTAATGACATTTTAATAAGTGTTTTTAATTTCCTGTGCATAACATGCTTCTATGTGCTATCATTACAGTAGAAAGGGGTGTGAGTATACTGTATGGGACACCTGAGTATACATGGGTAGTACCACAGCCTTTTCTCTTTGGATTTGTTTCATACATGGGTAGTATCCCAGGTTATATGCAGTCACACTTGCATGTTACACCAGCTACAGTGCACTGGTTGACATAAATAGTTTAACACATATGGTATCATTACATCAGTACTTTTAACAGTGCTTTTTCAAGTAAGAGTAGATTGCAGATTGTGGTACTAGAACCATACACCCCTGCATGCAGTGCTGGACTATGAGTACTGAGCATCTTGTTCTTGGTGTTTGAGCTGTATGTTTATATGTATCTCCTTTTAGATATTGATCTGATATGTTGATGTTAACTGTAGACTACTATGTTTTTTGGACATGTCATTGAGGACTGCTGTCATGTAGTAATGGCATACCTTTCAGTTTCAGACATGTATCTTTCAAAACATTCATCCTAATGCATAACCTGTTGGATATCTACTTTCTGTCTTTCCTCTCTACAGATGTGCAGATGTCAGGTATTGCTACCAGCCATACCACTGTGTAGGTTCCCACATTGTATTGTGCTGTGGGCCTGGACACTGCTGTTAGTTCTGACATATGCGACATTCCTTAATGTGGGCCCTGCCCCATTTCCTTGCCTGTGTGAGGGACATTACAGAGGTGGTGGCCTACAGATTCACATATAGGGGGTGGCAATATGTCACAGGACAGGATATGTGGAGACAACCAACCACCATGAGGGACATATCCCTGGATTTGTGAACAGATTCTATGTCATCAGTGCTGTTATACACATGGTGGATTGATAGAGTGACAGGGTTTGTGTGGACATGCATTTAGTGTGTGGTGTTACGACTCACAGTCATATGTCTCTGACATACCTCTCCACTGACACACTGTCCACAGACTGGCCACATGTCTGCCTGTTATGTTTTGTGTGTTCACCAGACAGTTGGTGTCCTTGGTAAATCAGTTGTGGACTCTGGGAATGCAGTCAGTAAATACTCACATCTATTGGTATTACCAACGTCATATTTCTCATACAGGATGTTACAACAAACCCAGTGACATCTGCAACTGTCTCAGTGTATGACATCAGTATGTCCAGTCTACCCCTGTGTTTGTGTCTCTGTTCCCACCTAGTGATATAGGGGTTGATGCCGAGCTTAGTGAGTGGGGAATGCTATCAAAGGATTTGGCCAGATCAATGTAGGCTGTATGTGTCACCTTGCCTTCATCCAGAGCTCAGGTGACTGACGCCAAGAAGTCAACCATGTTGAATGAGCAGGTATGACCTACCCTTCACAAAGGTAAACTGTGTGGGATCCTGGGTCTGCAGATTCCCATAACCCTGTTTATTAGGTGCATGATGATACAGTCCATAGCTTTGCATAACAGACTTGTCAGGCAGTTGGGGTGGTATTTCCCAGGGTCTATAGTTACACCTCGTATGTGGAGAGGGGTGACTGTAGCAGTGCAGACTTCAGTAGGGACAGAGCCTGTGGGTGAGGCTGTGCTTGAACAGGGCACACAGGTAAGGTGCCAGGTCACTCTGTAGTTCATGTAGAACACAGCCAGTGATATTTTCAGGTCCCATAGAAGCTGTATTCTTGGCCTTGGACAGTGGTGTTTTAACCTGTGCTGCAGTAATACTGGGTGCCTGGCAGTGTACTGGTATTGTGATTGGTCCTTTGGGGGGTGAGGGGTTATGTTTCCACTTAAGATACCAGCCAGTATATTGGCATTATTTGTTGGCTCAGTCTGGGAGATACCATTGCCTAGTAGCTCAGAATACTTTTTGGTATTGCCATGAAGATTATTTACATAACTGTATGAGGCCTTGTGTTTGTCTTTACTATATATTCTAATTCTGCTCTCACAGCTAACTTTGTAATATTTGATGAGGGATCTCAACTATTCATTGAGGCTGATAAGGGTTTATTTCCTGTCTTGGGACTTCACCTTATTCCATATCGTTTCCATCCTTCTGTTGTACAGTTTCTTTATGGCAGGGGACCACCAGATCAGCTTCCTTTTTTGGAGGAGCGGGTCCTGGTTGTATTGGGTAAGGTGGTGTCCATGCATTTGTGTATGTGTTCATAGTGCATTGTTATTTGATTCAGCTGTCATGCAACTAGTCTCCATTTCCATGGCTGCCATGAGGTTAGCCACCTCTGCTTTTATGTGGCCATAGTTAGCATTGGAAAGGCTTTTCATGGTGGTTACCTGTGCAGTGGGGGTAGGAGGGCTGTGTATTTCCAAAGGTGATTACTTTGTGTTCAGATATAACAAGGGAGGTGTTGACTGTTGGTGTAGAGCAACAGTTACCCATGTTAGGAATGGCCAGGTTGATGTGATGGGCATGTACATTGGTACATGAGCAGCTTTTTTATTTTTTTAAAATATACATATATAAATACATTTTCCCTACTGTTGAATGACTGTGCTGCATGATACGTTTGTAAAAACATCAGACATATCTACAGCTCAGATGGATTACTGGTACATTGCTGTGGCTATGGTATGTAGGGTCCTAGGTTCAAGACTTGCAAGGGCTGATTATTTTGTTGCTGGGCAGAACAAGGGCTGTTAGCTACAGAGTGATTAAGGCACTTTTAAGCAGTTGTAAGCGGGTTTTCACAGGTTTGCACTGCAGTAAGCAATGCTAACTTCCGGTTAAACATGCTTACAGTTAGCCATAAAAGTACTTAATCTGTGTAGGCATTGCTTCATGCCACACAAACAGGCTTAATCCTGCTTACTACTACTTAAAACAGCTTACTCCCGCTTACCCCCCTACGCTAATTTCTTTAAAAGAAAAGAAAAAAGTGGTGATAGGAATGTGGTGAAAAAGGGGGCACACAGAGAGAAAGACAATAGGGAAAGTAGCTAGGGATGTGCATGACAGGTGTAGGGAAGGTCCATAGCTTTCCATTCCTTCTACAGCAACAGCTGTGCATATATACTGAATTTGGAGGTATATTTGGACACGCAAACACCTGGGAGAGGGGTGAGGACAACAATAATGTGTTGTGAATCCAATTAGACCAGATTACATGTGTCCAGTGGACACGTGTGTAATGGACAGCTATGTATGGGGCGAAATTTTTTTTGGGAACAGATTGCCCTTTTTTTAATGTGAGAGTGGGATGTTGGGGAAGGACAGTAGGTATATTTGGGGAGGTAGGTTGGGTAGGAAGACAGACAAGACAGACAAGACAGCATACAGGGGTGGTATATGACACATATGGTGGGTAAACATCTTGGACGGGGAGGGGTGTTTGGAAATCAGAAGCTCATGAGCTCCCAACTGGAAACAGTGGGACTGAGGTCCCCACTCATGGGCAGTCACCACTGCACCTTCATGGTCCCAAAGGTGGCTGTGCTGGGAGCTGAGCTGGAGGGGCAGGCTGACCCTCTAAATGCGCCATGCAGCCCTCAAGCTGAAGTAGCAGATCTCCAAACTGCTTTCAGAGCTCACTACACACCAATCCCCACACCCAGCTTCGGGTGATGGTATCCTGTCCGTGCCCGCTCCCAGTGGGGGATGAGCCCCATCCCCTGAGGCAGTTCCACCCAAAGGTGATGCAGGACCAGTGGACGAGGAAGTCCCACTGTGAGTCCCAGATGTGCTGTGACCTGGTGCCATGGCCAGATGAGGTGGGAGAGGTGGGGCCACTGGAACCCACCTTCCCAAATGTGCTATGGTGTTGCAGTTTTAGAACATATATGGGTTAGTAATAGTCAACACAATCCAGGATTAGTTGTAATAGCATGCATAGATATTCCCATTAATCCAAAACAACAGATTTGAAACAGTTGCATAGCAAACAGAACACATGCATATATGGAACCATAGTGGCTCTTACAACGGCATGCAGGTTACATTGATAGTAACAGGCCACCAATGATAGTATTTCAACATGGAACATTAATAGAAACACATTTCAATATTTGTTGAACAATAGGACATATGTCCCAACAGTAGGTTTGGTGTAAAACATACCCATTGATTTGTGTGTTTAGATTATTGTTGCAGATATGGTGGTGGGGGGAAGAGATGTCAGTTAGCAACTTGTATATCCTTGCAGTACTCACAACTTTAATGATCATTGCTCTAATCATTACTCTACAGGTATTATTACAATACCCTATGGCCTTGGTTTGGGCAGTGGTATGTTTGTACACAGTGTATAATTCAACCGTCTTATAACTACTTTCTACTTCTCTTACCCAGAAGACATGTGGGGGAATGTTTGTTAACACTACTTGACTGTTTCTACACATATTCACAAAATCCTAGTTAAAATTATGCATGCAGCTTACTACCACTCCCAGGATTCAAACCATGGTTGTGTCTGCTAAAAATACAACAGTTTGTGTTTCATCAGAGTGAGCTATTAAGAAACTGTTGCCTGTTCCTTTAGTGTTCTCTGTCTATGTCTCTCTTGGTTGTGCAATCTGACCTTGTAATTACAACTTTCTTACATGGCTTAGTGGTAAAATCACTTTGGTTAGGGTGTGCAGAGTCCTGGGTTTGAGCCTTGTGAAGGCTGTTTAAACAGAAAGTACACCCCTGGGATCACTTCATTGGCTCTGCTTGACAGAGGATCAGTTAATTAATCAATGGGGTGGTGAAAGCCGACACACTCTGGCTAGGCTTATAAATGCCCTCGGGCAGATAGCCTAGTACCTACCTACCTACATATTATACAGACATTCCTAGACATGTTTTTTATGTAGCACAGTGTGGGAAACAGTGGTTAACACAACATTACTATACAGATATCAGATCTTGGTGAATGCAACATGTCAAGCCATGCAATACCAGAGTAAACACAACCAGTCCAGGATTTAGAACTTTACTGCCAGGCAGTTACAGTTCTCTTACCTGGAAGACCTGTGGGGGTAATGTTTGTTAACACTACCTGACTGTTTCTACACATATTCACAAAATCCCAGTTGAAATTATGCACACAGCTTAATACCACTCCTGTGATTCGAACCATGGCTGTGTCTGCTAAAAACACAACCATTTGTGTTTCATCAGAGTGAGTTATTGAGAAACTACTGTCTCTTCTTTTAATGTTTTTTTGTCTAAGTCACTCTTGGTTGTACAATCTGATCTTGTAATTACAACATTCTTATACAGACATTCCTAGACTTTGTTTTTTATGTAGCACAGTGTGGGAAACAGTGATTAACACAACATTACTATTCAGATATCAGATATTGGTGAATGCAACATTTCATGTCATACAATACCAGATTAAACACAACCAGTCCAGGATTTAGAACTTTATTGCCAGGCAGTTGTAGTTTTATTTAAATATGACCTGTATGGGACTATTACATTCATATTGTCTGGTTTATTCAGTACAAACCATACACATTTTCTGTACTGCCAGGTGACATTCTACTCCTTTATATTTATTTGGTATGACTACTACAAGCAGGATTGTTACTCACCAGCCTCAAAATGCAGCCTTTGCAACCTACTGGCATGGGCTTCCTGATTCGCAGCCCGCTCAGCTGGAGCTGTAATGAAAATAGAGAAACATTTAGGCATACCTATCCATCACATGCACAGGCTGGAGTTTGGTAAATAGTTATTGCTAGGAATACCTACACACTGCTGGGACATCACCCCTCTGTCTTGCTTCTTGGACCCACTGTTCCAAGAGCTCCCTCTTCCTCCGTTTCAAGTCGGCATAGTCGTGCCGGACCTGCTCACCAGTCTGAGGGATACCAGTGTCACTGGTGAGATCATGAGTGAGACCTTCCTAGGCTTCCGCTTTATATTGGGAGCCCTGGTACTGGTCCTGCAGCAGTCTCATGCCATGTTTTTTTTACCAGGAGTCCTACTATGAACTTGGACTCCTGTATGCTCCAGTGCTGTGCCCGAAAGTGCATGCCCTGTCAAACACCTGCCATACTGCCTACAGTGGAGAGCTACAACCAGTTATGAGCTGTATTCCCACCTGCAGGGTTTAAATACAGCCGATTTCCCACCCTTTGCCATGATTGGACGATTTTGCATATGCTGAGCTAAACTAAGCTACAGGCAAACCTGCTTAGCTAAGGTTGGCAGTGCTTAAAGGGGCAGGTTCAGCACTGCTTACCAATGGGCAAATCCACTTAGCTGGGCTACTCATTGCTTAGTAGTCATATGTATACAATGCTTACACCCAGTCAGCATAACTGTGCAATGCTTAGCATTGCTTATGTTTTATTTTATTGGACTACCAACTGTATGGGATTGATTCATCATTCATTACATAATATATATTTGTTTACCTTCCCTGACATCCCCCAATGTGCTGTAATTACATTTATTGTTGTGTGACTATACTGTATGGGGCACTTGTGTTTATATGGGGGTTTCACTCCTTTATTACACTGATGCCTCACATCTGAGCCTAATACACTATTCTGGTTGAGAAATGTAAGTTACCTCCTACATAAATATACAAATAAATTAAAATTGTAATGTTTACACATACAAAATGGAAATGGCTTTGGTGAGCATCAAACCGTGGACGACTATATGCAAGGCATACACTCTAACTGCTAAACCGTTGCACTTATGCTTATGTTGGATGTCTATTGCTATTTAACTTATTGTGCCATTTCAGCTGGGGTAAGTATAGCTAGGCAACGGGCACACCCGTGCAGCTACGCTTAAACTTTATTGCATATGTGAAAAAAAATGTATTTGTTGTGTTTTTTTACTTTGTACCCTTCAGAATATCCATGCTGATGCTAAACCTGTTATTTTATCAACTTTCTGGGTTTGTAATGACAATTGTCCCTTATGGCTGTGTCCAGATTTCTTACTCTGACGGGTTGGAAGGTGTGCGTTATGTACTTCATACTCTGCCGAAAATTCATGCTAATGCTAAACCTGTTATTCTATCAACTTTCTGGTTTGTAGGGACAATTGTCCCTTATGGCTTTGTCCAGATTCCTCTGACAGGTTGGGGTGTTACGAGCGTTCTCGCTGTATTTAAATTGCTGTACGGCAATTCTGGTGTGCACAGGGCATGTGTATTGTGAAAGCACTGCTCTCAGACACACCCCCTGTACTCGTACACAGAACCATGTCCGTATTACAGCAAGGCAGCACACCTTCATGAATATGCATGGCGCGTTGCTGTGCTGCATGGGAACGGTCCCTTCCATGCAGGAATAAGCTATTCCTGCACGGAAGTTTACTGAATCCAGGGGAATATTTTGAAAATATACTGAATGAATGGCTGAAGAAAGGGTTTGTTTATGAAGAGTTATGCAGTGGGATATTTACATTTACATGGAAGAAAGATGAGAAGAATGAAATAAAAATGAAGACCTGTCACAAATACAGAGGAGAATGGAAGGAAAGAATGAGGGCTATTATGGAAGAAAGTTTATATGGTATAAAATGGAAGGGATGTCAGGGATTGCTATTGGTTATGATTGAAATTGTGGATGACATTATAAGTAAAAGGGAGGATATCAAACTTATGGGAGATGATATTAGCAATGCATTTGATACAGTAGGGTATGATGCAGCGTTTGATTCTCACATGTGGTAATTGGCTAGGTTTGAAATGGCCCACAAGGGCAGTTAACATAGTACTAATCTATGAACCTATGAACCTATGCTTTATGGGTTGTTTTGGAGAAGTAAGGAATAAGTAATAGAATTAGGAGAGTGTGTATGCCAGCATATGAGAATAATAGAGTGAGAGTGTTAGTGAATGGGTGGCTGTGTAAAGAAATATGAATGATGTGTAATATAAGACGGGTGTCCCATGAGTGGAGTATTGCTTGCATTGGTAAAGGATGCAATAGTGATAGTGAGTGAAATAGTTTATAAAGTGAAAGATGCTAGATATGTGATGCAAACGGTGGTGCTGATTCCAGTAGTTTTGACATACACAGACAATATAGTTGTGGTTGACATACACAGACAATATACTTGTAGTTGCTACGAACAAAATATGGATGAGGGAAGTGTTGGTTTGCCTGAATGAATGTTTAAAGGAAATGGGAATGACCTTGAATAAAGATAAAAATATGGGTTTGGGTGATGTGGGATAACTGAGGTGTGTATTTTTCAATGAATTTGATGTATTTGCTAGGGATACAATTTGGGAAAAATAATGTAGTTATGATGCAATGGGAGGGTTTGATAAATGAAATGAAAGATATATGTCTTTTGTGGAGGATGTATAGATTAGGATTCAGTAAAAAAGTGTATCTGGTCAAGTCTGTATTAATGGGCAAAATAGCATATATGTCAAATGTTTATGTGATCCCACAAAAATATGAAAAGGAAATTATGCAATTGGTGTTTTCTTTCATATGTGATTCAAGATTAAACCCAGTGAAAAGAGGTGTGTTGTATATGAGTGAAGATGAAGGGGGTTAGATTTACTAAACCCAGTTGTTTTTTGGTGTCTTTAAACTTGTACAGAGCAGTGATGTGGGTAAAGGAAGAGAATGAGAAATCGTTAATGAGAGTGTTTAGATATCAGTACAAAATGTTCTGGGAGATGATGAAAATAAGAAAAAAAAAAAAAACAGAAAAAGTATATATAAATGAAGAAATTAAACATTATCAAGAAAAATTACTAACTTGGAAAATAAAAATTGATGATATAGAGAAAGACAGAAGAATGTGGTATAATAATATGATAAAACGATATTTATGCAAATCCATGTGAACCAAGATAACTGAGTGTCAACATTTCCTTTGGAGACTGGTAATAAATAAGTTGCCAGTAAATGGGAATATGGCATCTAAAAAGAACATTGAAAGAGTGTGTTTATTCTGTGGGAAGGAAGAAACAAAAGAGCATTTTTGGAAATGTAAAAGAGTGGTGAAACACTAGAAAAAGTAATGTGAAGAAAAGTTTTTGAGAATATTAATGACACAAATATAGATATGAATATGATTATGTATGGATATTATAAGGAGAAGAAAAAAGAATATGTGAGAAAGGTAGATAAGAATTTGATTTATATAATATGGGTTATTTTGAATGAAATATAGAATGAAATGTTATTTAATGGAAAATAGATTTTGGCAGATATATTGCGAAAAATTAGATTATGGTTGTAGAAGATGGAGGGTGGTCAGTTATGGAAGAATAATAAGGTTGGAGGTTAGCATAGTGATTAAGCTGTTTACCTTACATACACAAGATACAGGGTTTGAATCTCACATGCAGAAATTGGCTAGGCTTAAGATGGGCCACAAACGCAGTTAGCCTAGTACTTATCTATGAACAATGAAGATATTATAAGAAAACTGATAAATAGTAAAAAAATAGAAATGTGTAAATATGTGCATTCTGTAAATAATGTGTTTTTTATATTGTATAAAACAGAGGACCCTACTCTTTTCGATAGGTGCCATGGGATCTTTTGTATCCACCTGAACTTACACCAACTCAGGCAAATGGGACCTCAGTTTAATGTCTCATCTGAAAGATGGCACGCTCAGGAGTGCAGCACCTCCCATTATGCTGTACTGCATTGACTATGAAACTGTGGCTAATCACTTTGCAGGTGAGCTACGTCAAAGGGCAAGTTATTATCCCTGTGATAGTAATTCAAAGGTGGATATTCCAGGTTTGTTCATTGTCACCAGTGCTATTTTATCTTGCCCTTAACTGATTAATATGTTTACTTAGTAGATTAGGCTATGCTTACATCTTATCTTTCTGAAATCAACTTTGTTTAATGCCATCTCATCTACTTTTTGTGGAGGATTTAAAGTTATATTGTTTATCAGATGAAGATCTGCAAGCACAACTACAAATGGTTAAAACTTTCTCTGACAACCTGGAACAGGAATGTGATATAAGGGAACTTGAACAGGAGTCAGTGTATGAATATTTAGGAATAGATGAAGTCTCAAGCAATAAAACATAGAAAAATGAGAACAAAGCTTATTAAGGAATACTTCAGAAGACTATAACTGAAACTCAAAACTGCCTTTACATTTAGGAACAAAGTTCAAGCTATAATAAATCAATTTGCTCTTCCTGTTCTGACTTGCAGTTTTGGTATGATTCCCATTTCTGTTTGGATTCATCAAGGGTAGGTTTTGCTCTGTCAGCCTGGTGGATTTTTTGAAAAGGTCAACAGAGCAATGCATAAAGGCAAAATGGTACATACCTCATGCCTCAACCTGGCCAAAGCGTTTGACACAATTCCCCACTCAGGCATAGTAGAAAAGCTAAATAAACTGTGAATAAATCCCTGTGTCACCTGACATATTTGGCTCACAGATAGGGCACAGAGAATCAAATGAGGGGGCAATTACCTCCAGAAAAAGACCAGTCACCAGTGGAGTCCCCAGAGTTTTGTGTGGGGATCTCTCCTGTTTGGCATCTACTTTTTTGTAGTAAAGACCAGTACCAAAGGGCTCTGGCTGACTAAACTAGGAGCAGTCATTGAATCTCCAAAAGACTTGGCCATCCTGCAGGAAGGTTTGTCCCAAATAAATAATTGGTGACAAAATCATGGACTGAAACTAAATGCCAAAAAATTCATTACTGTATCCTTTGGGAATTCATCTATACCAAGGAACTATCACACTGACAATACACCTTTAATAGTTGACCCAGTTGTTTGGGATTAGGGGATTTATGTGGACAGTGACCTAACTTTTGATCAACATGTATTCATTGTTGTAAAAAAAATCTTTCTATATAAATAAAGGGATTCTGTCTATATCTAGGGATATAATTTTCTCCCTTTACTCAACCCTTATTAGTTCAGTCATTGAATATAATAACCCCTTTGGCATGTATCTTTCCAGACACATGCAACAATTGGAATGTCCACAGAAGTAATTTACTAAAGGGATACAAAGCCCAAGTAACATGTATTACATGAACTTACTCAAAGCTCTATCACTGTACTCTGTATCTTACAGACTGCTAAGAGGTAACCAGAGTCTGGCATACAAGGCATCTTCCAACCCATTACTGATGGATTTACTGCAAATCAGCAAGTCAAATGTTATCAGAATTACTTGGTCTAGGCATCTAAACCTCTTCTGCAACATCAACAGAATGGTTGGGTGGGAGAGGTATATCTCACAGAGGATACCTCTGTTCTGGAACAGACTCTCCATCCACATGAAACAAAGTTCATCTCTGTCCATATTAAAGTGCAACTTGGATCTATGGATATGAAACAGAAGAATTACCCCAGGACTGTCTCATGTACTAGTAATGGACAAAGGCAGCACTAAATGCTTTATTCTATTCATGGATTCCCTCAGATTATCTATGGCATGATCACAGTTATTCTCATTATCTGTAATATATATAATTATCATCCATGGGATGGGCAAAGCCAATCTTTTGCCAAATGGGTTAGGTGAATTTGAGCACAAAAAAAGAAACTGGCTAGGGTTTTACACACACACATATATATATATATATATATATATATATATATATATATATTACATGTAGATATATATCTATATACATACATATATATATAAATATATATATATATATATAGAGAGAGAGAGAGACAGATTTGTAATATATATATATATATATATATATATATCTTAATGGTTGCCTTCTAATGATATTGAGTTGTTTATTTCATAATTGTGGAAAGTACTGTGTAATGTATCTGTCATTTCTTCTGTTAATAGTATGTACTTTTAGCATTATGTTCTCTGTGCAGGTATTTACTACCCCAATGATATGCTGCAGTCAAAGACTTTCAAACAGATCCAGATCAGGCATAGCCTTATAGATGAGGTAATTGTCATTTCCAAGCATCCAGTGAAAAAACTGAGTATAATAATATGGGCTGTGTTGTAGGCTACATAAATGAATCTTGATGAATCCTACACTTTTCCAGCCATATGATTTTTCTAGGAAGGAATCAAACATGTTTCAGCTGTTTCTCATGGGTTGTTTGATGGCTACAAAATGCAGAAGTATAGTCAGTAATGGGTCAGATTAGTATAGTATAGTGCATTATAGTGATCACTGTGGAGTGACTAGACATGCCCTTTATAATTAGATGGGCTACAGAATATGTTTTTCTAACTTTGGTAGGTACACAATGCTCAGAGTTTAAACTGTTGTCTGCCAGTGTCTCTAGATCTCCAATTATGGTATTGTTTTGATTTTTCCATTTGTCTTCTACTCCTGCTACCCCCATTTCACGATGCTAATTTTCTTGACATTAAAGGTGATGTCATTAATGTTGTACCAAGTATTCATTTTTGTAGCTAACCCCATAGAAATTTTGCATCCTTTATAGAAGAAATGATGTTACTGAGTTTGCAGTCATCAAGACATTTGTTTATCCAGAGCTCATTTCCCACTTTATACCTCCTTTTGTGTACTGTGTGACTCTAAGCAAATCACTTAACCAGACAGCGGTCCATCTACTTTTAACTACAATGCAGTGTTATTAGTTTCCATTAACTATGACTGTACTAGTAAGCATTTTTGTCCTGTAAGATCAAGGTCTAGTTATTGCTTCTTGAGTTATCCCTGTTGCTATCAAGCTAAAACGGAATCACTTTATCATGAATGTCATATATATTCCAAAAATGAACTGTTTAAATGCTCAAGCAGGTGTTACAAATCTATTGTATAACATGTTAATTCTGTTCATTTAGTAGTATATGCTTTTATTAGTTAAGAAACTTTATAAACTATATTTTAAAAATCTGTTCTGGAATTTAAACTGTAAAGAATAATTTGCTAAACTGAAGTGGTTTTTAATGTTTTTTGAAGTAGTTAATCTCAAATTGCATTCATAAAAAAGGCACGTCACATGATGATTGACAAGAAATTAGAAAGAAGCAGATTTGTGTAACAGTTGCTGCTGGTATCTCAAGAAACAAGGCCAATGTAGCTATATTAGTTAAAAGATTTTTAGAAGTAGAATTAGTTACATCTGATTTTTATCCTGAAGTTCATATTATTATATGATAATTAAACTCAGAATATTAAAAGTGGAATAGTTGTATTAAATATATGAAGTCATTGCATAAAGCAGATTGGTTTTATAACAGCTATTAAGGAATGTATTGCAGAAATGTAACAATTGCTATAATAGATGACTGGAATATCATTAAAAATTACCATAGAGATAAAAATTGATGTTCCTTTCAAAGTAAAATGTGTGAGCTGTAATGCGCTGTATAAAATAATAGAGATACACTATTTGATAGACCTATCTAGACATTTCTGTCTTGATAACGGAGCATTTTCTTTTTCTTATCCTCTATAACTCCTGCTCAGATAAGCATGAATTTTAAAATTTCAGACCCCTTCAAAGTTAATTTAATTTTAGATTTTTTTAAATCATTATTTAACATGTCCATCTGGTACTGAATCCATAGATTTTGCAGATATAATGCCTTTTAGAATTTGTAAAGCAGAAAAATCAAAGCTCTCAAGCTGAACTGTATGATTTCAGAATTTTCTCTGATATGATGTGGTAGCTTTTAAAACTAACCTTAGAGCTATTTTGTTTTAATATTCAAGGTCTAATACATATACATATATCTGCCGATATATATATATATATATATATATATATATATATATATATATATATATATGTATGTGTGTGTGTGCGTGCGCGCGCATGCATTTTGAAATATAATTGAAGGATTGGAAGACTGGTGGAGCTCAGGAAGTTTACACTGTAACTTCCAATGGGTGGAGCCTAAACCTTTTGACAGAATCAAATCATACAGAATCAAATCATGTCCTCGCATTTCCAACAAATGTTTGTATCTCTTTAACCATATGGATTATGAAAGAAGTTTAAATGGCAAACTCTTCAGCATAAACTATTTTTATAGTGGTAGTATTCTTTAGGTTCTAGGCCTTAAACTGAATTTTATAAGTCACAGTAAACACAGTAACTATTATGTGTGTAATATTTTGTAAACAACTTACAATATCTCAGCAACCATTCAAGTTACATGCATACATACTGTCAGCAACATTTTATTCATCTAGCTGAGAGCTTTCATATGAGGCTAAGGAGTTCTGTCTGTGTTACTTGGTTGCTGAGATATTTAGAAAAAAATGTAAAAATTATATCTGTATAAATTAATATCATAAAAACATCAGTTAATATCTATTTTCCTGCACTAGACAGAGGTCAGATATCAATGCAGTTGAGTTTGCTATTGTGTAAGCTTTAAGATGAAATCTTTAAAAACCTTTTACATAGCATGGTTTTGGAATTATTGATGCAAATATGAACAAGCAATATTTGATGCCTAGAGGCATCAGTAGGAGTTAACTGCAGATGCACCTGGAGGCGTCGATCGGATGTAATGAGATAAACAGCTACCGTAGATGGAAGTGAAGATGATAAATAATTATTTTGAGTGGGTTCAAATACCTTCTGCTTATTTAACTGGAATTATGGATATTGCAAAACCTAAACAGTTAGATTTCACACCCCGGGGATCACTTCTGTGTCTCTGCTCGACAGTGGCACAGGAAAATAACTTTCTTGGGTGGCATAAGCCAGGGAACCTTGTTGGCTAGGCTTACGTAGGCCCTTGGGCTGATAGCCTAGTACCTACCTATGAACTTATGAATTTATGAACCTATAAACATAATACAACTAATAAAACTATCTTAACTTGCAACATTTTCAGTATATACTGCTGATAATCAGTATCTTGTTATTGCATTAAAGCCAACGACCTGTAATGTTGTTTACTATTGCTGCAACTTTGCATCTGTGTCATATACATGATGTGGAGCTTTTCTCCCCGGGCATCTGCTGAAAAAGGACCTGCGTCCAGTCGGAATTTCCCGGTAAACAAATGTAAATAAATAAATAAAATACAACATAATACAACTGGATATTGTTAGTCAGTGGGTATGATATAAGTTTTCTCTCCATTTTACTGATATTTACAATCCTAATGACATCCACTGCAATCCAACAAATGTCTAAATAACCAAATATTATCCTAAGTATATCAACAATGTATTTCAATTCTAGACGCACTATTACTGATCAAGAAATGTGCACAAAATAACAAACTTAAAACTGCATAAAGCACCAGGACAGAATGGATATTCCAATGATTTCTTAATTTTTTTAAATTAATAATTCATTATATAGACTGCAAAAAGCATATCTGATAAAATATTGTAATAATCCAAATACCATTGTAATACAGAATCCAAATTCTAACCATTGTGAATCAGCTAATTACTGAGCAATAGCTCTTTTTAAATGTTGATCAAAAGTATATTCACCTACATTTTGGCCAAGAAAATTACATCACCAGCCCCTTTTAGTGTGATTTCATTTCAGATACACACTAAAGATCAGATATAAACTATGGAGAACATGACTGGATCCAACATTATAAAAAATACCATTTATGCTACTTCAGTTGATGCGTGAAAACCATTTGATAATATGAAGTTTAAATTTTTATTCAACAGACAAGGCAAATTCAGTCCAATACCAGCTATTTGACTGTTTTTATTTATGAATGGGGTGAGTTCAGGTACTATTTTATACCATGCAGTAAAAAGGTAAAGTCCTCACTTTCACATTATTTTTTTATTCTGTAACTGGAACCTTTGTTTATATCTTTTCTTAATCATGTTAGTGCTCAGATTCATATTAATGTTTCTGCAGATGATGTGATTATATTTATTTAGTCTTTACCATATATCATATAATATATCAACTATTTGGCAACTATTACATACATTATTCAGAGGGTTCAAGTTAGAAATTGAACTCTGATGAATTAGTAGTTTGTCAAGCACAGGATGATTATTTATTTATTTTTATTTTTTTTATTTTTGTTTACTGGGGTAGAGCACTGATCATAAATAACCAATTATAGGCTTAGCCCAGGTTGCATGTTACAAGAAGAGCAACCATAGTAATCAATAGTGTATGATAAAAGATAAAAGTATATATAGATCACAAAAAGTAAGGGAAGGCATTTGACATTAAAACGCAATGTATATCACTGGAAAAGAAATGACATATTACATTATTGTAAAATATTTGGTATAACAAAGTCAGATTAAAAAAAAATGTATGCTGTGCTAAACTGTGGTAGCAGAACTATATACACACACATATATATATATATATATATATATATATATATATATATATATATATATATATATATATATATATATATATATATATATATATATATAAAAGAGGTATTATGCAAGTTCTTGTGATTTATGAACTGAGATGTATAGGACGGATGGCTGAAGTATGTAAAAGTTTTAGTTAGATGGTATGCCCTGTACTGCAGCACATGCATCTATTATTTAAATAAAAAGTCACTTTACTTGTGATTAAAATTTGATATAGGTGGGCATTTTTGTGATACTTGGTAGGAGGGATTACCAAAGTTTAGGTACAAATACAGAGAAGCTATTGCCAGAGCAATAGAGACGTGTCATGGGGGTCTAGAGAGATAGGACAGAGCTGGATAAGATCTTGATATTATAGGTTGGGGTAGATGGAATAGGCCTCATTGTGATAGGTGAAGGGGAATCCTGGTGGAATAGTTTAGAATGTAATGAACCTAGAAGAAGGTTTGTTCTACGTAGAATAGGGGGCCATTTTGCCTCAGAGAACCCACTGGCAGTTATACCTTTCTTCTGGGAGATTTTTTTTCCTTCTTTGTATTTATACAGCTGTGGACTTGGTGTATTATGTATTATATACACACATGTATGTGTATGTCTACATATATATATATATATATATATATATATATATATATATAGAGAGAGAGAGAGAGAGAGAGAGAGGAGCTTGTCCCCATCAAAAAATGCATTTTTTTGTTTTCCATTCAAATGAGGTTACAAGTAGTTGTTCTTGTTTGGATTTATAACCTCATACTGCTATAGCTTGACTTGTCACAGTAGAAGCTATTTAAACATATGACTTGAAAAATGTTTGACATTTAATCCACGACCAATGATGAATGATGTGAGTTGTACAGTATTTACCCAAAAGAACATGGCCTCTGCAGTCTAAGAGAAGTACAAGTTGGTACTAATTTTTGCTTATGTACCATGATACAGTATTCATTTTCTCTGAAATTTCTATGGACTGTATTTTGTACAGCTTGTTGATATATATCTGTTTAGGAAAGAGGTCCTTGAAGTTTTTCCAATATCTCATAATTCTTTGATTTTTTTATATTACTGATTTTATTTATTTTACTGATTTTGTTTAATAGTACTGAAAAAATGGTTTATGTCAGTCTCTGTATGAAATGTAATACAGAAGTGTTTCCTCCATCCCACATACACAGTGAACCATGCTACTGTATTATTTTTGCATGATTGACAGCTTCTTCCAAGACATCACTGTCATCTCAACTCCAGTCACACAGTAACTCATGCTGCACCTTTATTTTAGCATGATTAAAGCTTCTTTGAAGACATGACTGCTTCAGTACCACGTAGCAGATATCTCAGTGGCTGAAAAGGTAACATGCTTGTATTTGGTGTTGAAAGATTAGAAGTCTGAAGGTTCTACTTACCCTCAAGGTGAGTATGTTCATTTTTCCATTACGGACACTGTACTGCAGCATTAGTGGGTGCTGCATTCATGACTGTGCTGTCCTTTGGATAAGATGTTAAACTTGGTCCCATCTTCCTCAGTTGTTGTTACCTCAGGTGGATATTAACTATCATATGGTGCACACACATACACACACACACACACACACACACACACACACACACACACACACACACACACTGGAGTGTTATGCCTACAAGTGAGAGGAACTTGCTTTAATCAGGTCATGTATGTGTGTATACATGTTTCTTTATGAATGAGTGTTTGATTATGTGTGAGGGGTGCATATCAATATTGACAGCATTCACTTGAAGGGTTGCTTGCATGTTTTTTTTTAAACAAGTGTTAGTAAACTACTGTCATATGAAATAAAGGGCTTACACATTATCATATATTGATACCAGTAATATAGTTACACAGAAACTGAGTATTGTGGGTCACTTTGTTATGGTTTCTGAACTTCTTTAATGTCTTTACTCCCCTGTGTTTCTTGTATAGGCTTAGGGCTGGTACCTTTTCAAATGCCCAAGGTGGAACTTTTTCAGAAATGTGTAATTTTTCAAGTCAACCCATAATCACAGGCAGGACTGGCTTCTTTTTTGCCGAAATATAAGCTCAGTTTTATATCACATTAAAGTGTTTCAAACAAAGAATAGTCATTTTATGCAACGATCAGAGGAAAATTAGAAAATATCACTGATCCTACAATCACGTAACATTGGCCATTTTCTTCCATTTTTTATGCAGGACTCATCTGACCAAAGAGGGACTGTCCTGTGGAAGGAGAGGCAGATAGCAACACTAAGTTGGCTATAAGTCTTTTTATACTATCTTCTTCTATGAAAGAAAGAAACTGAAAGGACAGTGAGGTAAGAAAGATTGCAGCCTTTTTAAATGCTTTTACATCCAAGTTAATTGTCAGTGTCCACTGTTTGGTGTGTGTTATAGATGAACTTAGCTGAATAAACCATTCTGTGTTGTCATCAGTGGCAAAATAGAAGACACTATGTACAACTATTATTGTTAAGCATTACCAATAATCATTTGATTTACATAATCTGTTGTAAAATGTGTATTATACAACGATCCCCCATTAGTATTCAAAAACATGCACGTTGTAAACCAGAGTTATAGTAATGGAAAAAGGTCCGGTTGCCTGGACTTTTACCATTACTATAACTCTTTTTTTACAGCAACGGAGAACGCAAGATCTCCATTGCTTCACACTGTCTCGCTATGTTAAACGAGTTTAACATAGCGAGACAGCTTTAAAAAAGCAACTCCTTTAACATAGCGAAACAGTTTGTAAAAAAGCAATGGAGATCTTGCTTTCTCCGTTGCTTTTGCCCACAGCTCTGGGTATGCATACGCAGTACATCAGAACTGCCGCAGAATACCAGACAGCTGCGGAAGGGCAGCAAGGAGGCATTATACAATGCCATTTGGAAAAGTAATTATTTTTTTTCTTAAATAATGTCGTATAATAGCAATAACCCATGCCTGGTGTGGGTAATGCTGGATTTACCCATGGTTGACTTTGTTTGGCCACTCGGGCTTCACCCTCTTGACCAAACCACACCAACCGTGGGTAAATCCAGCATTACCCACACCCAGGCGTGGGTTATTGCTATAATATTACTCATGGCAAAGGACAAAGCAAAATGGGAAGTCAAGGGTTTTTTCATGCCAAGAGTGATATTATTGCACAAAAAGCACAGAGACACACACACACACACACGCACACACACACACACACACACACACACACACACACACACACACACACACTGGAATGGTTTATTAGTATTATAAGATAACCAGTTTTACAATATTATTTAAAATAGTGCAGTGCAACTCTATCCTTTAATATGTGTTTTTTTGTTTCATAACTCTCAAGAATTAGTTCTGTGTTGCTGTGTAGATGTGTATAGATTATACATCTTCAAAGTATATGTATGATTTTTGTAAATTAGATTTGTTGCTCTGATTTAATACCTGTATTTCTATTCGCTGTTTTGATATACTGTTGTCTGCATCTACCCATCATGTTAAATGCAAGAGAATTAACATACACATTTTTTACCTAATTCATTTTTATGCTTTTGGTTTTTGTTGACTGGGTTATACCCAATATGGCAGAAATCTAACTGCCTTTTAGAGAAACTTGAAAGCTTATTTTTGACGGTATTCGGAAGGGTACACAGTTACCGGTGTTCCCCTTTCAATGTCAAATGTAATTGAAAATCTGCACAAATCCATGAAAACTTTTTTTAAGTAGAGTAATGCTTAAAGCTATAAGAGAGACATATGTATTTCCATATTTTATTGATCATTGTAAAGTGTACTGCATTGTTCTGGTGAGACGGACAGTGGTTACAATGGTGTTTTTGGATAATGTAATACAGGATCCCCCGACTGTTGACACATTGTTTTTAATGCAGACTTTCTATGGATGTGATAAAAGCATATTGTATGGTCTTAATTCTACATAGCTTGAAATGCTGTTATTTTTCTGATGTACTGGCTTTCACTGTGGCTTATAAAATAGTTGCAAAAATAAGAATCTGATTGGACAAAGATCCCTTTGAACTCATTAGAAAAACAACCCACAATAAATTACTTTGGTAAATAATGCAAAAAAAAAGTCTGAAACTAAACTGATTCAATGAACTGTTTAAAAAGCATAAACCTTGATCAGATAAAATGGCATGATCACTAAAACCGCCCTATCTGATGCATGCTGTTTGCAGATTCCTTGGTACTCCTACACCCTGACCTTTACTTCCATTTACGTGCAAAGCAAAGTGCTTTTTATTTGGATTCCCATGCTTCTTCATAATTGAGTATACCAGTAATAGTAAAGCAACATCAGTAGGCAGATATTTATTTAACAGTTTTCTTCTCTAATCTACTGCCCAACAAAAGACAATCAAATCCTTTTACTTGATTGATGGTCTAGCGACAACTTAAAATATTTTTTCAGCTGTTATATTTAATTGCTTTATTTAAAACAGTGATGGAAACCAAGTAGAAGTGCAATTACAGAATTAACTGCAGTGCATATATAGAAAGATGTTGGTAACATAAAATGGCAAATGTTTTCTATCAATAAAACACTCAGTGACTGCTTCTGAAAAGCCGAAGTCAGATGAAACTCTAAATTAAAAGATTACTGTTGGTCATTGTCATGAAATGCGTTGCTACAGAATTATACAACAGTTCAGAACTGTGAGCACATTTTAAAGTAAAATTTAAATTAAATAACATGATAACATGTAGAGTCTTCTCTTTGTGCCTTATTTCTATAAGGTAGAAGATATTCCAAGACTGAAAATGGGGTGCAACACACACTCATGTCAGTGCAAGTAGCCGACCCCAAAACCACAACCTCACAGCACAAAATACAACATTTCCATGGGGAGCCATGGTAAACAATGTGCAGACTTCTTATCCCTGATATACTGTATAAACTCACTACTCACTTCAGTCTTGTGTACATGAAAGATCATTATTACACATATTTTCATTAATCCTTTCCATTTTTCCAACATTATTTTGCTGCTTTGCACCATTTCAATGATTTTTTTAACATGTGGCTGAACCTGCCTGACTGAAATGGCAACCAAAATTCCTATATAGCTTTTTCCTAACCATTCTGTTATAGTTAACTAATAGAAATGAGTAAATACTTCTTTTTAAATATGTGTAATGTAAATTCTACATAACTACTTATTTGGGTAATTATTTAACAATAATCTGTATTACAGATATTTAACTATTTTATACATCTCTTAAGTATTAAAGTTATCTTTTTGTTCATATACTAATTATATCTTACAAACCATTATACAAATCCAAAACACAAAACTTATCCATGCTAGAAGTGCACTAGTTGGGGTGAGTAATCTATGGAGTCTGTAAAGCTTCCATGTGTCTGAGTGGGTTTTGTCAGGTGCTCTAGGTTCCTCCCACAAACCAAAGTTATGCTGTATTTGACACTAAATAAAAGTCCTCCAGACTGTACATAGTCAAGCTTGACATGTGTGTGTTTATTTCTCACCAATGACAACCATGATCCTATGCAAGAACAGTTGCTATTTATGCCTCCTTTCATTTTTTTGGTTTCACTGCTTCTGATTTTCTTTATTTTTACTCCATAGGTTCATAGGTTGGTACTAGGCTATCAGCCCTAGGGCCTATACAAGCCTAGCCATAACAATTCCCTGGATATTTCTTCTCACACTATTTACTTCCCTGGACCCCTGTCTAGCAGGGCGACTGACGTGATCCCCGGGGTGAATTTCCTTTCTCCCATCCAATCATCAAGGTTCCTCTTGAAGAGGTCCAAAGAGGCGCTCTGCTTGACATGTATGGGCAGTCTATTCCAGAGTCTAGGGAGTCTCTGGGTCAGGAACCTATCCCTGGAGCATGTTTTGTTTATTGTGATGACAAGGTTTAGATCTTGGTAACTGTCAAGCCTCCCTCCTGCCCACCCAATTGGGCAATTAGTTTTCCCTGGAGGTGAGAGTCATGAAGCTACTTGTCATCATTCCTCTCTTTTCCTCTAATACCCAGGATGTTACTCAAACTTGGGTTATACTAAGGACTCAGGACTTCATCCATTTGCCCTATAGAGCTGGCTATTCCTTTTTTAGGTTTTTGACATACTTACCTAGAGAGAAATATGAAAAAAGAAGCAGCAGTAATTTTTAACTGTATTTAGTAACAAGATCACAAGTAATTATTTGACTAAAATAATTACTATTATCAGTACAGTTGTCTTTTCTATACAAATACAAGGTGTAAGTTGTCTAAGATATACCAGTAACTATGTGTTTGCTTTGAAAATACAAATGTTTAATAAATATCAATGACATCCTGGAATAATTTATAAACAGTAAGCATGGTAACATAACTTTCATTTTTATCATGAATCATCTGCAGTCTGTTGCAGCCAGGTGACTCATTCTACACATACTGTCCTGATCTACCCTTAGTGATTGGCAGTGTGCAGTTAGAACTTGTCTGATTGAAGACTGCTGGACCTGGGCTCAGTTTTGAGCTTTTTTACTTGTTAATTGGGTAATTTGTTTAAATCAGTTTGCTCATTTTCTATTGTTATATAAAAAAATTGCACTTTATTCATCTGCTTTTACTGTATTTGTGTTTCTTCCTACTTTATTGCACTTATTCTGCTGCATTTATCACTGCTTGTTAGTAGCCTGATTAAATTGTAACTGTTATTCTAAGCCTTTGGTTGAAGCACTTGGGCTTCAGACCAATTGTTTTTCATTAAGAAGGTTTGTGGTCTGTACTGTTGTGGCAGGACAGGTAGCTTACATCCTTCTAAGTTGGGAGTTGCTGATTGAAGGCTTAGTGTCTGTTATTCTAAGAGTGTATTAGTTCTGGTTTAAGCACTTGGGCTTCGGGACAGTTATTTTACATTAAGAAGGTGTGGTCTGCACAGTTGTGGGAGGAGAGGGTAGATTCTGCCCTTCTGAGCTGGGAGTTTCTGGTTAAAGACTTATTGTGCCTGCTTATTTGAACTGTTTCTTTCTGAAATTGGTACGCCTTGTTTGCTGTAGCATAGACTAAATTCAGACCTGCTGAATCTAGCTTTGTTTGTATAACTTGCGCACTAATCCAGACCATCCTTTTTTGGAGAAGGTTTCCCTGCACCCTAGTGGCAGGAGTGTGCAGTTAGAACTTGTCTGATCGAAGACTGCTGGAATGGGACTCAGTTTTTAGCGTTTTATTGGTTAATTTGTTTAAATCAGTTTGCTCATTTGCTACTGTTATATTAAAAAAATATATACACTTTATGCATCGCCACTTAGCTAGGGTTAAACTATTCCTGGTGCCATAAAGTGTGCTCTTCAAATTTTCCCTTAGAACTAGCCAGTTTTTTAGTTTTAGCACTCAAATCGTTTCTTTGAGCTCAGCACTTGTTCAGAACTTGTTGTAAGCACTAAATAAGCTACAAATTACTACATCACTCAACTTTCCTCACTTATCTAGAGGAAAACAGTTTTTAGTACTTAATAAATAAGCACATATCCATGCATGTCTAAGGGTCAGCTCCCGGTGTTTTCTCCTGACTACCAGATGAATCTGGGCATCTTGGGGCAATGTAGCAATTGCCTCATGTACACAGACAACACTCTCCTCCTACCATCCAACACTACAACCTGTGAAAGATGCACTTATATAGCCAAACTGGAAGCAAAGCTCTCTTCACCCAAAACTGGACTAGACAGTTGAGAGGAGAAGGTAAACACTTGCACCACATCACACTCATCACATAGTCCCTCAAAACCTACACCACCAAAACACACACAAAGCAACACAAAATACACACCTACATTCATGGAGGCTCTCAATAAAAATCTGCTCAAGCAACAGAGACCTCCAAAGCAGAAACGCATGCAACCTCCACCCCCCAACACAACCCAAATGACACATAGCCCACAAACTCAGTGTGCCACTCAACCACAGCCCATAAGGCATAACAATGTACCCAACCCTCTAGTCATAGGTGACTCTATAGTCAGGCACACTGATGTTCCACTCACTAGGCTAAACAAGGAGAAAGTTACTGTCAGCTGCCTGTCGGGTGCCGTGATCCACCAAATAATGCACTCAGGTCACTCCACAACAAGTATAAATATGACTCTGTCATTGTCCGTGTTGGTGTGAAAGACCTGAGACATACCTCCCTGGACTACATGAAAAGAGACATGGAGGATCTCTCCAATCTTGTAGCCCAGGCAGGTATGATCCTAGCCCTGAGTAGCATCCTGCCTTCACCCAGAATGATACCACAGTACAAGGACAAAATGATTGACTTCAACAATTGGCTAAGCTTCTGGTGTCATTCTAAGGGGATCCTGTATCTGTCTGCCTGGGATGACATGATCGACAGACCACGATGCTTTGCCAGAGATGGCCTGCACCTGTCGCCCTTGGGATTCCGCATACTGGCTATGGTTTTTGCCACTCCTATAGTGCCTTTTTTAGGCAAGGTTCAAATGACAAATTCACCACCGTAATAGGTACAAGCAAGCAAAATCTTAGGGTAATGCTACTCAATGCTAGAAGTCTAAACCTCAAAATGCACTCACTCAAGGCACTCCTTAAAATGGAGAACATCAACATCTATGCAGTGACTGAGACCTGGTTCAAGGCTCCAGAGAGCATCCCTGCATTACCAGGCTATAAATCATGCCACACCTTTCGGCCACCTAACCTGGACTGAAACACTAAAGGCGGAGGCATGTCCATATTCATTAAGGATATCCACACCTCCAGGCTAGTTGCTCAGCATAATGCATCCGAGATTATCCAAGTGCAACTAACTCTGGGCAAGACCGCAATCCAGATTGTAGTTTGCTGCAGATCCCCCACCATGACCCAGCATTCCCATTCCTCATTTCTTGATACACTGGAAAATATTAGGGTACAACCCAACACCCTAGTAATGCGCGATTTCAACTACCCCACCATTAACTCGGAAAACTACTCATGTACCAACTCTTTTGCTCAACGTTTTCTGGAATTCATAAATTCCAATGCTTTGGATCAACTTATCCACACCTCCTCCAGGGGCAGCAATATCCTAGACCTGGTCATTACCAACATGGGCGACCGGTGTTCCACACCAGAGGTCAATTCCTGGTTGGTCAGATCCGACCATAAGCTAATCAGCCTTGACATCCACATTCCGCTCCCACCCTCATTAGGAAAACCACTGTAAAAAAACTTCTCCAAAGCCAATTTCACGCTTCTTAAGACAGAAGTGTCAAACTTCATGACACCCATGCAGACAGACAGTAGAGGTATGACTGCTGAATCTTACACAAATGCACTTTATAAGCACTTATACGAGTGCATGGATCGTGCTATCCCTAACAGAACCAAGATGCTATCCTCCAAAAAAAGGAAGCCAGTCTGGTGGTCCCCTGCCATAAACAAACTCTACAATAGAAGAAAGAAACTGTTGCAAAAAAGAGTAAAATCCCATGACTGGAAGAACTCCCTGGTCAGCCTCAGTAAGAAGCTGAGATCCCTCATAAAATCCTCCAAAGTTAGTTATGAAAACAAAATCGCCACTGATTCTAAAGAGAACCACAAAGCATTCTATAGCTATGTCAAGAATCTCAATGGCAACACTCAGATCTGCTCTGAGTTACAGCACAATGGCACTAAATATACAGAACCAACTGATATTGCCAACATCCTGGCAGATAGGGTCAGTGCTAACTTTACCTCCCCCCCTCACCTCCTAAAGGGCCCATCTCTATATCAGAAGAATGCAAAGTTCCTGTAATCGCGGCTGCACAGGTAAAAATCACACTCTCCAAAGCCAAGAACACAGCATCCATGGGACCTGACAACATCCCAGGCTGTGTTCTACATGAACTAAAGAATGAACTAGCACCCCACCTAAGCACAATGTTCAATCATAGCCTCACCTCAGGTTTTGTGCCCACTGAATGGCACACAGCGATGGTTATCCCACTCCACAAAGGGGGAGCCACCATGGACCCTGGGAACTACTGCCCCATTAGCCTAACGAGCCAGGTCTGCAAGGCCATGGAACGTATCATCATGGAACTTATAAACAAACATATTGGTAATCTCCAAACTCTGGACTTCACCCAGTTCGGGTTTGTAAAAGGCAGATCATGTCTCCTAAACCTGACTGACTTCTTTGAAGCAGTCACTAAAGCCGTAGACGAGGGTAAGCTGGTTCATACAGCCTATTTAGATCTCACCAAGGCTTTTAACACCATCCCCCACTCTGGAATTATAGGTAAGCTCAGTTAACTACGTATAAATCCCTATGTCACAAGATGGGTTGCCAACTGGCACACTGACAGAACCTACACTGTGAAAGTAGCAGACTCCAAATCCGACTTCAGACCAGTGACAAGTGGAGCACCACAGGGTTCAGTCCTGGGTCCTCTCCTGTTTGGTATCTACTTTTCTGAAGTACAGGCTAACACAGAAAGTCTTTGGCTAATGAAGTTTGCAGATGACTGCAAACTAGGGGTCATAATTGGAACTCCTAACGATGTGGACATCCTACAAAAGGGTCTCACTGAGACAGATGCCTGGTTTCAAAGCCATGGCCTCAAGCTCAATGCTAAAAAGTGCATTGCCATCCCCTTTGGTAAAAACTGTGTACCCATGAGCTACCACATAGGCGGTAGTCTACCTAACACTAAAAGTGTGATAAGAGACCTTGGGACACAGGTGGACAGTAGTCTCTCCTTTGATAATCACATCGCCACAGTAGTCAAGAAATCCTTCCATGTGGCACACCTCATCACAAAAGGTTTCTTATCCAGGAAAAAAGAGGTCATTGTTCCTCTCTACTTGTCACTCATTAGACCCATTATAGAGTATAACGCTCCTTTTGGTATGTACCTCACAAGACATGTACAACAACTGGAAAGGCCGCAGAAATACCTCACAAAGAGGATTACCAGCCTCAAACAGATGCCCTATGCAGACCGTCTCTAAAAACTCCAGCTTTACTCCATCACATATCGCCTACTCAGAGGCAATCTCTGCCTAACATATAAAGCTATGTCAAACCCAGAGCTGTTGGACATTTTTCACTTAAAGAAGTCCCAATCCTTCCGAGCTACACACAAGAGGGACCTAAAGCTTGTCACCACAATAAACAGGACATGCTGGAGGGATAGATTCCTGTCCCAGAGACTTCCCATACTCTGGAACAAACTACCTATACCTATATCAAACAAAGCTCCTCATTAGCAGTCTTCAAGAAAAATCTTGATGATTGGATGGGAAATAGGAAATTCACCCCGGGGATCACTTCTGTGGCTCTGCTCGACAGGGGGCACAGGAAAATAATTTTCTTGGGTGGCGAAAGCCAGAGCACCTTTTTGGCTAGGCTTGTATAGGCCCTAGGGCCGATAGCCTAGTACCTACCTATGAGCCTATGAATACTGGGTCTAGTTGATTGTTATTGCTGAAGTGACACGAAAACCTCATGTGAATAAAAAAAAATGGGGGAAGGGGTTTGTAGATGGATGGATTGCGTTTCCTGATGGTTACACACATGCTCAGCAGGTCACACCTGTGTTTTATGCGCATCATTCAGCTCACGCCCATTACACTATTACCCATTCTGTCCCCAGTAGCTACTATCATTAATTGCTTCATTCTCATTCAGGAAATGCCAGCTACATCACCTGGGTTATAAAACTGTAAAAATATCAGTGTATGTGTGTAGGCACTCTCCTTTGTCATACATATATAATTCCACAAGACTGCAAGGTCAGCATTAGTTTATTCTTATCTTAAGCACAATGATTTAATGACACAATATTTGGCCACTCCCCACTTTATGAAGTAGGGGTTCACTCATCTAGGAAAGTACATTTTGCAGGAGAAGCCAAATGAGGCATCCATTTGTTATTTTGAACCTACATAATACAAATTGATTCAAAACATAGCAAACAATGTACACAATGAGTGATCAAGGCTTCTATAGTGTCCATAAAAACATCCAAAGATCATTTGGGTTTTCTGAAGCTAAGTGGACTTTACCAGTATATGAATACAAATGTCTGCTGCCACCAAGTGGCACAAAATAAAAAGTACACTTAGCTCAGATACTATATCTGTATATAATCACAAACACAAAAATATTTAATCAAAATTCAGCCTTTTATTATTCTTAGAAGTTTATGTAGGGAAGCCAGACAGTGCTAACTTAATCAATTACCTATACCCTTCCTGTTATTGCAAAATAATTAAGTGAACATACAAAACAATTCTTATTAATGGCTTTGTAAAAAAAATTATTATTTCATATAAGTTATAAATCAGTAAATATTATCTCTTAGGTATCTGGCAGCAGCAGTTAAATGTTGGAATAAGTCACCTTCTAAACAGTAGGTATAGTGCAGCTGTAAACACAGCAGTATTAAAGTATGTTTCTTCACATATGATGCCCTGATTAAAAGAACACACACACACACACACACACACACACACACACACACATATATATATATATATATATATATATATATATATATACTAGCTTCAAATACAAAAGAAATTAAGCACGTCCCTCCTTTTTATTGCTTCACTGATTCCACAGTTTTTGCATACTCTTTAAAGCAATTTAATGCCACAGCCTAACACAGGCATTTGTAAACGTTCTCCATGTTCCATAGAATTATGATTGAGACTGTAATCTACTCTTTTTCTAGATATGACAAAAATGACAGTATTGGACAGCAGAATTATGTCAAGCCAAATCTATATTTCCACATAGAAGCATGCCATTTGTTTAAAGTCCCTATGCTCCTACACTGGATGCTAGGCATCTTTAGGCAATTACAACTATTCATTTATCAAAATTTGTACATTGTATATTTCAAAATGTGTTTATTGTATATATGTGGAGCTTTTCTCCCTGGGCCTACACTAAAAATGGGCACGTTTTGGCCCAGTGGACCTTCCCGGTAAACAAATGCAATCAATAAATAAATAAATAATAAATAAATACATCACCTACTGAACTATGCATTAAGTAGTAACACCACAGAGGAACTGACATTCCATGATTGTAAAGTGAGGGCTAGAAATGTGTGCATTATTGGGAAATAAGCTATTTTGCATATGCTACAGCATTATGTGGGTCAGAAACAGCATACATTGTAATACTGTACATATGGCATAATAGATATTATGTAGTCATACATTTTGGTGTATCTCTGTGATGTGATTATGTTTTACCTATAAGCATTACTCATATCAGGGTGGAACACCAGTTGGCTTTATAATGGGTGAGGGTTTGGCATAATGGTTAAGGTCTTTACCTCAGAGATACATGGTTTGATTCTAACCCCTGGTTATTGGCTAGGATTATAATAGTCTGCAGACTGATATCCTAATATTTATGAACCTATAAAGCATTTGAGGGAATTTGAAAACATGCATATTCCACTAAGATGAAAAATAAAGCATTTTAGCCAGGAAAGCCAGTGCAGCTGTGAGAGGAGATGTGTACCAAGACATAATATCACAATGTGCTACTTTTGCAGACTTACATGATAGTTTTGAAATAAAGACCAGTTCACTGGATTCAAACCCCTGTACCTAACAGACTATAAGGAGTTTCTTCACTTCATTAATAAGGTGAGCTATAAAGGCATTTAGGTGGAGACATTCTCCTTGTATCATGTTTACATTCAGAATGCTAACTGATTGGTGCTGACACCATATTCAGCTGCATGACCAATAGCAAAATCTAAGCCTATGCACAGGAAGTTTGCCATGAAACAAGAGCTGCCATTTCTTCAAGGATATCACTGGCCAGTGATGCTGCTGTTTGCTAACAGTCTCACAACAAATAACCACAAACATGGCATTTTTAGTTTAGAATTGTTTGGTGTACGTGTGTGACATGTTTGTGTTTTAAGTAGTATCACTATTATTTTAGGAGAAGAAAAATTTACAAGACAGTGACAAATAGTGTACGTGAGGGGAAGTGAACTTATCTGTATTCTATGCATATTAAAACAAAAAGAACATTAGCCAGATATGCTGTTGAAGCTGTGAGGGACATATTTAAAAGTTTTTTGTAGTTAGCTTTACATATTTAAATAATCGATTACTTTTTTGTTATAATTTTTCTTTGGACATTAAATTTATATTCCTCTGCATGTGCATAGGAATGTTTTTAATATTACTAAGGTGAGCAGTCCTGAGACACACATAGGTAACTTCATCATGGGTATCACCACAGTAATGAATTATGACTTAAACATCAAACAATGTATGAATATAAGAATAGAAGCTGTTACAGTTTAAAGTCAGGCGCTTGTATATTGTCAACTAAATCCTTTTGTTAATACACATGACTGTATTTAAATGTGTACGTAATGAACTGCTCACAGGTTAAACATTGTTTATAGATAAAATGTATTTGTAATGGAGTACATAATACTCAACCCCTCCCTGCAATCTACAACCAACCTCTTCATTTGTGTATTTATTTGTAATACCACAGATGCACCAGTGTCACAGTTGTCATTAAGCACTTATGTTAACTTATGGCAAGATGAGTGAAAACATTTTGACTATATCAAGTAAAGCTCATTGTAGCACTAATGATAAACAATGTTGTTGCATCTCAGCCTTTTGTTGTAGTATTTTAACTGACACTAAGGAACCTAGTGCTGTTTTTTCAACGAAATTTTTTTTCCCAGGGTTGGGAGGGTGGCCTAATGGTTAAGGTGTTTGCCTTACAAACACAAGGTGCAGGGTTTGAATCTCACAAGGGATAATTGGCTAGGCTTAAAATGGCTCGCAAGGGCAGTTAGCTTAGTACTAATCTATGAACTAATCTATGAACCTAAATGCAAATTACCAGGATGGCAACCTGAAGGCTTAAAATGAATGTTATATACCCCAAATATTACTGTTTAATGTGCCCATGTCACTGATTATTTTATTTGTGTAAGTGTTCAGATAGGATCAAGTCTAAGCACAAAATTGTACACTTTTGGATGACTCGGTCACCTATCCTAGCAATCGTGAGTGGTGGCTTAAAATATAACAGGTCACTGATTTCTAATAATGTAGCAAGCATACTATGACAAAAAATGGAGTGGGTGTGGAGCAGAAGGGTAGTAAAGTGCATGAAAGAAAAAGTCCAAGAAAACATTGCAGATTGTTATTGGCTGCCAGTTAGCTGGCCAAAAAGCAGGGTTGATGAAGATGAGCCTGTCTGGAAAAATATATTTTCTAGAGCCAGTGTGCACATTTCATGATATCTTGTCCTGCTATAGCTTGACCAGTATACTGCCCTACTTTCACTAAACAGTCTTTGAGGGATACTTGTCAGGTTATTTCTTGATGATGTGGCCATTCTATCCATTATTGAGACATTTCATCAGTCATGAAGATTCTTACGAGTGTTCTTCCTCAGGAAAACCACTGACTGAATCACCCTCTCAAAGCCAAATGGCTACCAGTCTCCTGCAGAGTTGAGCTACTCCTTAGGTTCTTAGGCTCTTAGGTTCATAGGCAAGTACTAGGCTATTTTCTTTTGTGGGCAATTTTAAGCACTGCCAATTTCCTCAGCAAAGGTGAGAATCAAACCCTCTACTTTGTGTCAATGAGGTAAATATCTTAACTATTATATTAACCCCTAGGGCCTTTTCTTTTTAAATTATTTCATCCAGGTGTCTTCCCATCACTTGCAGTCAAACTCCATAATAAAACCACCCCTTACGACCTCTGCAACCTCTCCCAATTAACTCCTTCACTCCAGACACCCCAAACCAAAACTGCACTGCAGCAGCCATTCCGTTTCCATTCTTGCACTCAACCTCTGGCAGTCCCTTCCCCTCATATAAAAGAATTCTCATCTTTTCCCATATTCGGAGGACAACTCAAAAGACACTTCAGTCAAAAATCTGCCTTCAAGTGCTTTTCTACTGCACACATAAACTATAACTCCCTCCTCACCTGCATTAGTCCTACTTTGACCCTCTGTTCTCACCCGCTGCTTCTTTCTCATATTTACTACTAAAGTTAATTCACAGTTGATTTTCTACTCTGTAATTAATATGTATCAGTTGTCAATGGGGTTGTCTACATTCTGTGATTACTCTGTTTCTGAATTAGTTCTGTTTTATTTTTTGTGAATTTCTTCACCAGGGCTATGCCTACAAATTGTCTACTGTGATCAGTGTGCTACACCGGTAAACAAACAAACAAAGCAAACCAACTAAGTACCTAATAAAAGAAAAATAGATGTTTTCAGTTCCATAGTAAGAGATTGACTTAACTATCAGAACACTATTGACAGGGGCTTTAATAGCTAGTGGAACGAAGACTGACACACACAGGAAATATTTATGTAACATGCAAGAAAATGCTACAATTGGTAGTGCAGTTGCTATTTGTGGTCTGCTGTTACTTACGGTGGTAGCAAAGGTCAATGAATACTTCAAGAATGTGTTCATTTTTAAGATTGTGATGTTTCATAATGAAGATCACTGACTTCTTTACAGCCTTATCTCCTAGCTCTGGTGCTAATGCTTCACAACAAGAGATACCAGTGGCATTTTAACATGTGCTATAATAGTCTGTGCCCTCCATAATCTCAACAGAAATACCATGGTCATACCTCACAACATGTGAATTAAAGAAAAATACTGCCAAAATAAGTTTCAAGTGCTGTCATTCATAATGGAATTGTGTACAGTGTTCATGCAAAGTGCACAATGTACATGTTACCCTCTTGTGCTGATGCTGCTACGGCTGACAAAAAAACTCAGTCGCTGCCAGGAATATAAAATTGGATTTGAGAAGCAAAACTTCTTCAAACACAAGAGAGCCCATTAATTAAATAATTTGCACAGTGTCTGCTTAAGTGAGAAATATATATGTATATATATATATATATATATATATATATATATATAGCCTAAGCTTATCCAAACAATCTTGTCCTTTTATTCCTTTGCAGAACAAATAGTTTCACAAATATCTACTGAAGGACCTAAACCTTCATCAACAAATAAGTAAGGCACGTTGGAGTGACAGATTCATATCTCAATCTACCTCCTGCCTTTGGTAGAGTAACATCATTCCTATCTTTGAGGTAAACATAGACTGTTATAGGAACAACCTCTAATTCTACACTAGTCAATCTTCTTTTGCCCTGCTTGAGGCTGGGGGGAGTGTGGGGGTTGGTGGACTTTGAATTTGGTTTATTGGATACACTTATAATGGTCTGTAGGCTGATTGTCTAGCATTTACATATGAACATATGAATATATAGCCCTCTAAAGGGGAATGTTTAATGGTATAAAATGACTATTTAAATGGGCTGCCCATTAATGCACTTGTATGTTTCCCAGTATTCTCTGTCATTTGTTTTTAACCAGATAAGTTGGCTGGTTCATGGGCCCTTTAAATACCTGGCCTAGATCATAAGGACACGAGTAAATACAATATATATGAGTGCTGAGCTTAGAGTCAGCACACTAGTGTGTGACACTCTTATGCACAATTACTAATGTGCATTTCTGGGATTTTTCATTTACATGCAATTTCTCCTTTCCTCAACATACTGCATTCCTTGACTTGGTACTAGTGTGTGTGGTGGGGCAAGGAGGCTTGGCTCCTGCAGAAATGCATTTTAATATTTTTTTATGTCAAAAGTGGTTACATGCCTACAGTTGTGATATTGTGATCTTGAATGTTGATTATAAGAGACTCTGGGTGGTATTAATAGTCTGGGGTTTCGCAAATTCATAGCAGTGATCCATGAAGAGTGCACTAGGATGTTAGGCAAATCCTGGACTGTTAGGATGACTACAGAAATGTGGAGGACTTCTTTATGAACATGCCCCCTATCAGAAATGTATAACATGATTTGTGTAACCAATAGGAGGAGAGCTACTATGTTTTTAAGGGTGTTTAATCATATGCGCATGAATTTGATTCATAGACATGAATCGATAATGAACTCATTTGCATACAGTGTAAATTGTTTGAAGTTACAATGGAAAACAGCAGGTTTCAGTCAGGATATGGAGGTGCGAGGGGAGCTGAGTTAGTGCTTCTACATACCTCGACATTTTACCTGGAGGGGTTGCTTGATAAATGTCTCATTTTGGTGCTTGCACATACCTGGACATTTTACTGAAGGGGTTGCTTGGGTGAAATATTTCATTTCAGGTCTTGTACATACCTGGACATATTACTGAAGGGGATGCTTGGGAAAATGTTTTATTTTAGTGCATGTGCATACCGGGGCATGTTACTGAATAGGCCGTTTGGATAAATGCTTCATTTTGGTACTCATGCATACAGGGACATGTTACTGAATAGGCCGTTTGGATAAATGCTTCATTTTGGTACTCATGCATACAGGGACATGTTACTGAATAGGCCGTTTGGATAAATGCTTCATTTTGGTACTCATGCATACAGGGACATGTTACTGAATAGGCCGTTTGGATAAATGCTTCATTTTGGTACTCATGCATACAGGGACATGTTACTGAATAGGCCGTTTGGATAAATGCTTCATTTTGGTACTCATGCATACAGGGACATGTTACTGAAGGGGTCCCTTGGGTGAAAGCTTCATTTTGGTGTCTGTGCATACTGGAGAATGTTACTGAAGGGGTAGTGGGAACACATGAAAAAAAAAGAATCGGGGATTAAATAACACTATATATATATATATATATATATATATATATATATATATATATAGATAGATAGAGATATATGTGTGTATGTATATTGTCATACAGAATTACAGAATGCTGGTAAACAGTTGTTTTGGCAAAAACAGACCTAAACTATTAAACTAAGATTTCTGGATCTTTTATTGGCAAGTTCAAGTGAAGTCTTGCCACACTGCATGTATACAGACACACAGACATATACAACTACACAAAGACTGGATTTCATAGTTGATAGCAGTGCATATCAACCTTCTATGATGAGCTAGTTTATGATGCAGTGCTGATTACCAATTCATAGCCATCCAAATTCGCTAAAGGGCAGCTTCTTATTGGGAATTTACATGAGAATGAAATCCACCACTATGCAGTTCGAATAACTATCCATCAGGGCACCAAGATGAAAGCACACACAAGCACTGAGACCCTGAACCCCCTTTCCCAGACTGAACATACACACACACACACACACACACACACACACACACACACACACACACACACACACACACACACACACACACACACACACACACACATACACACACACACACACACACACACACACACACACACACACACACACACACACGCACGCGCGCGTGCACATGTGATCACACAAACATACACACATGCATACACACACACACACACACACACACACACACACACACACACACACACACGCAGTGACCCACTAACATACATGTAAACACAGCACTATTAACCTCCATAGGCTTTCTCTATAGAGTGAAGCAACTCTGATTCCCCCAGCACAGGTTCCCACTATTGAAAGTATAGAAATGCGCCACAAGAATTTAGCACACAGTTATTTGGATCCCTTTCTGTTTCATGTGCTACCAGTTACAGAAAAAACAAGTGTAGGAGTGGAAGTCCATTATCAGTTTTCAAAGTCTTTGAAAGCCAGTAAAGCACTTACCACAGTCAAACACATAGCAGGCAGAAATTAAGTGCCCTCTGTAGACCTAATGGTTTTAAAAGCTGTTAAACACATTGTTTAGCCACACTTTCTAAGTGTGGCAGTGGCGAAGGTCTAACAGCCTTTAAAAGCTGTTTTATCTTCTACTGATGTTGTTTGGTGGCTGTCACTGTCCGTTGTTAGTCTTTAGCATGAGACCTGATCTTAACAACACTTACTTATGCTTAATAAGCTTTTGTTTAGCACCCCTAAGTGCTGTTAAGATTGGGTCTCATGCTAAGGACAAGCTTAATAAATTAATCTTTTTCTGATTTTTGAGCGGAAATCTAAACTGCAACTATATGCATCACTGTTTTAGCAGTCTGTACATGCCTTCCTCTTTGCTAAACTCTGCAGGATTATTAAGCAAGTGTTTTTGAACAATCGTATATGGGCACATTTTACAGGATTAGAGAAAGTGCAATACGATTCTGAGATATTCCAACAAATATACTTTTGTAAAATGTACTACTTCTTTTCCTGCATTTCATATTCTTTAGTATTTCCTTGGCACTGTTTATAAAGACACAGGAAAATGAAAGGATTTTAGCCCACGTTTCCCACCTAGTATAATACCACTGACCCACTGACTTTGCTTTTTAGTTTTTATGTAAACTGTAAAAATGCTCCTAGGTGCCCGGGTCATTGTTGTTTAGTTGCAGCTTGGATTCTTTTTCTTTTCACTTTACTGCCCTCTGCTGTTTAGATCATGCTATTGTCATATAGTTCAATTGCAGTTTATGTGTCCACAGAAGTCATTTATATGTGAATTGCAAACTAATAGGATATTGTAAGCTATAAGCAGAGTATAAAAAATGCTGGCCGCAATAGTCTCACCATACTTCTCAACCTGTTAGGGCAAAAAAATCTGGAGAAAGCCTAAAATACTGTGGGTACAATGGTCCAAAAAACAGGGTCAGATTTTAAAGTTTTGCTCTTATCAACTTAAAAAGTCAATAGAATAACATGATTTGTGTCAGCAAGCATTCTCTGAAGGATATTTGGTCCGAAACTCAAATGTATGACATTATTTAGTGATTTCAATCCTCAGTGATTTCCCAGAAAACTTCAAATTTTATGAGGAAAAGACCAAAAATATGAGGCAAAAATCTGGACATTCTGCGAGAATTTGGACAGCTGAGTGGTATGAGTCTCACTGACAGGTCTAGTTAACTGGATAAGTAAAACAAGGGGTGCTACCTTTTCAAGTGCCTAAAGTGAGAAAGTTCTAATGGAAATGCAAGATTTTGCAGGACAAACCGCACACAACCGGTATCTAAAAGACTGGACTTCATTTTTTTGACAAAATAGTCTTGCAGAATTAGATGTTAGATCAGTCTTGTAAAATTTGAATTGTTTCTGTTGCTTCATATAATATTATGGTGTTTCAGATAGAAAATAATTACTATATGCAACTAACAGAGTAAAATTAGGATTTATTTTGTCCTAACATCTCACAACATTTGGCATTTTTTACAATTATGTATTTATTTTTGCAGGAAAAAAAACTTCTCAAAACAGGAATGTCCTACATAAACAGGCACAAGTGATAACCCTAAGTAAAACAAAGAGTGAGCCAGAAAGTGCTGACATGCATGTCTGAAAAAAGATCTGGACTGACTAAAATGTAGAGAGAGGAAAGCAACAGCAATGCCAGAAAAGGTAACAAGACCATCTTATCAGAAAAGGCTGATTAATCTAAATGCAAACAGCATATAAGCGGATCCCTTGCTATAATCCTGGTTCATTAGAGTAATCAAGATACACTTAAATTGTTCATAAAGAATAAATGAAGTTAACAGATGGCCACACACAAATATATATATATATATATATATATATATATATATCAAATTACCAAAAAATTATTTGACTGAATCTCATTTCACCAAAAGCTTACAATGCTGAATTTCAAAATACTAGATTTTATGCCGTAGACATGCACACTTACAACACTAATGACTAACTCTTTCCATAACTTAAAAACTACTTACTTATCCTCTTAACAGAAACTGGACAATATAAAACCAAACTAGGTGGGGGAGCTACACCCCACCACACCTCCCCTAACACCCCTCCACACCTCCCCTAACTATATATACTAACTCAAGGATCGCACTACAGTGGGGAAAAGGGCATATACCTTTTACTTGCCTTACAGTACTCTACACACTACCATTACTGCTGGGAATGCACAAAACATCCACCATATTATTTTAGATACATCCCATAAAAATGTAAAAAGACATACTCACATTTAGAAACTCTACAGCACTACTTTCTATATGACTATTGGTATTCTGACAGTCAGCACTGTAAGTTACAGTAATTCTTTTTATCACAAGCAAGTCACAGGTGAAGGGAAACCCACATCATGTCTATGGCTTAACATTCGGTGAATTGAGATTCAGTCAAATGAGTTTTCGGTAATTTGAACATTAGTTGATTTGGTCTTGGTCAAATGAAATTCTGCCAAATGAGTTTTAGGTGAAGTGAAGTAGACCATATATATATATATATATATATATATATATATATATATATATATATATATATAAATGGGTCTACTTCAAGTTAACGAAAACCCACTTACCCGAAGACGAAATCGCTGAGACGAAATTGTTGAAACAGTATTTTAATGAATGATGGACTGCCAAATCTTTACCCAGGATAGGTATTTACTCATCCAACATTTAAAAAGAAACCCACACAGGTGGGGGTGCTGCTCCCCTCCACACCTCCCCTAACTAAATATACCAACTCTGAGATCGCACTACAGTGGGGAAAAGGGCAAATTTCCCCATGTTGGAAGACTGGATATTTACCCTGGGTAAAGATTCGGCAATCCGATCATTTGTTAAAATACGTTTTTGGCACTTTTGTCTCAGCAATTTCATTTGTATATATGTATGTGTATATATATATATATATATATATATATATATATATATATATATATATGTGTATATATATATATATATATATATATATATATATATATATATATATATATATATATATATATATATATATATATATATATATATATGTATATATATATATATATATATATATATATATGTATATATATGGGTCTACTTCTCTTGTTCGAAAACACACTTCTTCGACCTAGTGAAACCTGAGACCCACTTTAGTGAAAGTGCACTTAACTGAAAGTCTACTTCCATGAAAATCAGCTTTGCAGCACAATTCAATGGAGATAAGGAAATATACTTTTTCCCCACTGTAGTGCAGTCTCAGAGTTAGTATATATAGTAGCGGAGGTCCAGTCTGGCAAAGTGAAACACATTTTTGCAGGGTGGGGCAAGCCCTCCTGCACCCCCACACCCCCACTACTTATATATACGAACTCTGAGATCGCACTACAGTGGAGGAAAGGTATAATTCCTTATCCCCACTGTATTGTGCTTCGATAAACTGATTTTTGCAAAAGTGCACTTTCAGTTCAGTGCACTTTTGCTAAAGTGGGTCTTGGGTTTCTCTTGTTCGAAGAAGTATGTTTTTGAACAAGAGAAGTACACCCATATCTATCTATCTATCTATTATTATATATATATATATATATATATATATATATATATATAGTAAAGAAAATTATGTGGTGTAGGTTGTAAGACAAACATCCATGGGAACAGTGACATAAGCACAGTGGGAAACTAAATGTAGAAACTCTGGAAGGATGATTTTGTATGACAGAGACTTACCAGATAAGCCTGTTACCAGACTTCAGACTCATCTTGTAAAGCGAAAGAAAGAAAGAATAAGAAAGAAAGAAAAAGCACACACATGCATATGTATATTTCTATATGTATGAATGGTTCCCCTTCAGAAAATAGAGTTTTCAGAAAGTTGAAGTGCATAGGGTCAAGACCAAAAAGTCGATGAGTTGTACTGAGATTGTGGTACAGTGGTTTTGGGGAATTTACCCTTCTCCCCATTGTAGTGCGATCTTGCAGTTGGCATATATAATTTGCAGGGGTGTGGGAGTACAGGGGCTTGTCCACCTGCAGAAAAAAAGATTTTATTTGTTTTTGATATTTGATGTCCCAGAACATCGATCATATGGTATTGACCATATGCAGTTTGACATTCTGTAATGTTGATGTTATGATAGGGACACAAGATATAGCCATCTAGCTCTCTTCTTTGGTATTTATTTTGAAGACATCCAAGACAAGATCACTTTGGAGTGGTTAATACTGTTTGCTGATGATTTTTAGCTGAGCATCATTATCTGCTCATCCGTCTGCACTAGACAGCTTCAACAAGGCCAAGAATATGCACACACCTGGTGTACCAAAACCAGTTTCATGTTAATTGCAAAAGAAAGCAGTGTTCATCAAAAAAAAATGTTCCCACTTCATACACTATAAATGATAATTCTCTTCAGGCAGACGTGGTCATACGAGATCTGGGTACTTATGAGCACAACTTTCTTTCATTCAGTCGTCGTGTTTCTACCACATTCAGGAAATCTGTCTACCTGGTCAAGCTAATTTTCAAGGGAAAATACTCAAGATCCAGGGAAGACCCATCATTGAATACAATGCTTCATACCTCTCAAACTCTTAGTGAAAAAATCTGCACAAAGTCTAAAATAATGTGGTGTGTGTGTGTGTGTGTGTGGGGGGGGGGGTGCCCAAAAATAGAGACAGATTTTAAAGATTGCTCTTATAAACTTACAAAGTTGCTAGAATGACAGGATTTCTGTTAGCACATATTTTCTGAAGGATATGAACTCAAACTCAAATGTATGTCATTATTTAGTGACTTCAATCCTCAATCATTTGCCAGAAAACCACAAAGTTTATGAGAAACAGATAAAAAAGATGAGTAAAAAATAAGGACATTCTGTGAAAATCTGAACAGTTGAAAAGTATGATGCCCCATTTGCAATGTACAGATCTAAGCATATCACTCAACTGGACATGTCCCAAAGGTTTCTAACCTATAAAATGAAAAGCCTTAACTCCTTCAGCTATCCTGATAGATCAGCACAACTCTGCTCTGAGATGACCTGTCTCTCCATTTTTCAGTCACGAAAGACATCATCCTATTTGACCTCATATGTTTTCACAAAGCCAGTGGCTCTACAAATACTCACACTAGGGACCTAAATCTACACCAACAAATAAGACTTACTGTTTGATTCGGTTACTAACTCAATGTATTCACAAACTGCGAAATAAGTTAAAAATACAGGTCAAACAATGTGCTAACTGTGTTTCCTTCACCTTGATTATTGAACGAATAGATAGAAATTCACACCAGGGTTATCATGTACTACTGAGTGCAATTTGGAAGGTGACCACTAGTAAGTGCTTGAAAAAGTGACGTGAAATTTAAAAGAATGTCTACTTAAAGGTATTTATGGCTAGGCACTACATGGTTTCTATGACTGCTTACTTTGTATTGTTCCTGTGTTTGTAGATGTACATAATATGACATCACAGAGTCTGCACAATCTTGATGGTGCATTTCCTGATACGTTATTTAGTTTTATCCATTTTTAACTTGGTAAGTTCACCAATCACGAGTGTCTCCTTTTCTGGGTAACACTAGGGCACTTTCTGTTTAAGTGACTTACTCTTAGTCATATAGTATACAAACTGAGACTAAGGCAATCGATTGAATATAGGACAACAAAATAAAGTTTGTAGCAGTTCTGTGCTAAAGTGCCAGACAGCAGCACATTGGAGTAAAATGCTGGACAAGAAAGCATAAGTTTCTAAAATTTAATGGAGTGGTTTGCACTATGGAAGTGATTAGCAATAATAATAATAATTATTGTGGCATTACCTTTTAAATCAGTTATATCTTGTGACTGTAAGTCTAATGATCTATTTAAAACTGAACAAATTCATTGCCAAGTATCTATTCGATAAGTGTCACTTGAATGGAACAGTGGATATTAGTTTTGGATTTGTAGCTCTGAAACAGGTGTACAGAATGACCATTTCCAAGAAATTGTATGAAAATTTGAACTGAAATGGCATAGTTATTCTATAATAGCACATTTAGCAGTATATATTTTATAATATACTGATACAATAAGTGGCAATTTTTTTCTGTGGTTGCATGGAACTACTTTAATTACAGCGGTTGGTGCGTCTATATCTATACCTTAGTTAATTCTGCACTCGTGTTATAAGCAGTGACATCACAATCTTGGAAGCTTCAGTGCAACTGATCTACATAAAAAAAGACAGAGATGCCTCTGTGAAATCATATTTCTCCACTCTGCAACAGCCTTTTAACCATTAATTTGTCACAGGCTCACATTAGTGGAAATACAATAAAAATACCATGATTTCACAACAGATACCAATCCAGATTGTTGTCAGACTGACAGCAAGGTGAGCATAAATAACATGAAGACCTTAATTGACATTATCTTGGATGAAGGACATAAAACTAGCAGTTCCAGATATAATGCATAATAAGTAACTCTCATTTGCAAAGTGACCTTTTAATTTAAATTTTGAATGTATTTGCTAGTGAGGTAAATTACTTTTTTTTTGTAACGGAGCACTTTCTGCTATGATCTGGACCACATGGGCAAGGGCAGTTACTGAATATATATAGATAATTCAATGTAATCAATCAATGAGCATGTTCTTGGGAAGTGGGAAGAACTGGAGTAGCTGTAGAAAACCCATGCAGACACAAGGAAGACATGCACAACTCCGAAGTGGTTGCGTGCCTAAGGATGTATCAGGCAATAAAATGAAAATGACTTAAAGTCACAGGTATTAAGGCTACTTTTAAAAGCAGTAAGTTTTGACTTATGAAGACTTATTTACAGGATAGGCAAAGGCTGTATCTTAACAATACTGGTAATAAAGATGAAAGTGAAGCTGTGCCTGTGTATTCTGCTACATTATTCCAGTATAAAGTACATTGGGTGCCTTGAATGCTTGTTTTTTCCAATATTTCAATGAAAACTCCTAGAAGTGAATTTGCCATTGTGAACAGGACAGAGGGAGTCACTCTGTGGTTGTCCAATTTGACATTTATATTTTTAATTGCTATATATCAGTTATCATGTCCATTTCCAGTAATGGATCATTTTGCCAAAATACAATTTACCCAAAAGATAAATGAATGGCTCCTACTGAAGTATGGGGAAAGGCCCTTCACTACCTTGCATAATATATCCCCTTGGAGCAAGTTTGCAGAGTTTGATGAAATGGTCTGTTATGAAGACAGACTCAATGAGCTTAGTGTCAAGTGGATTCTACAGACGTCTCAGCAAGATTTGATCTGCATTCCTATACCTTACTTTCTTGACACAGCAATGTGCTCAGATCAGATGTCTGACTGACAGTTCAGCGTTTCATTCTGGCATTGTTTTACGATGAGGTATGAGAATGTGGCTACAGTTTTATAACAAAACCTACACTACCACACTTTTTTTTTCATACTTTCATCTAAGAATATTGACTGGGAAAATGGAAATCAGTTTACTATGTTAGTGTGCAAAAAACAAATATGCAACAAGATGTTTCACATCATGCTGTCAGACACGGGAAAGCTGAATTAAAATGCATATGTATGCTCATAGGTGTACAATCCAGCTATAAACAATGTTTGGAGAACTTATATACACATTCAGTCTCCATGTTTCATTATATGTCTATAAGCCGACTAGTACATTGTGTGTAATTTTGCAGTGGCTTGCCAAATGGGCCACGAGATTTCTTTCAAAACTAATGAACAGAATGTACAATTGGAAGGAACAGTGCTCTCTTCTGGGTCCTAAGACAACACTCTAGGCTAGGCCGCATACACATCTTTATTCACTTTCATTCATTACAGTTTTCTTACAGACACATCCCTCATCAAGTGGGTATGACTATTTTAGTTATCTTAATATTGGCAGAGTACTTATACAATTCGATAACAGAAAGTGAAACAACATAGCTTTCCTGACAGCAGTCCTCTTTGGATGTAATAGGCTTCACCCAGCATTTTTCAGAATAGCCCTGATTTTGCCTAATATGTTTGCTCTAACCATCATAATTGTTTTTGCTAAATCCCTTTGTTTTGTATCTATTTATTCACAGCCTTAACCGAGCAGTAAGTTTTGGTTAGCTTCTGTTTTGACCATATCACTAATCCTTGACAGTTCCTGAAAGTGATGCATGAAATATATATCCACTGGATTAATAATAGTGAAGCATGGAAGATCAACAGGAGAATAATATGCTGATAAATACATCAAAAACTAAGCACATGAGATTTGAGAGACATAAACTGAAAGGTGAATGTTTAGTACAGCACACAGTGATTGAAACTGTAGACTCATTTAATGACCTGGGTAAATGGGTAGATCCAGCTATGAGTTTTTCACAGGCCTAAAGCAGATGCCCTTTGCTGACCATCTAAAAAAACTCCACCTATACTCTGTCACATATCGTCTACTCAGAGGTGATCTCTGCTTAACATACAAGGCTATGTCAAACCCAGAGCTGTTGGACATGCTACACTTAAACAAATCCCAATCCCTGAGAGACACATGCTCCAGAGATCTAAACCTTGTCATCACAATGAACAAAATATGCTGGAGGAATAGGTTCCTGACCCAGAGACTAGCCAGACTCTGGAATAGACTGCCCATACATGTCAAGCAGAGTGCCTCTTTGGCCATCTTCAAAAGGAACCTTGATGATTGGATGGGAGATAGGAAATTCACCCCTGGGTTCACGTCAGTTGCCCTGCTAGACAGGCGTCCAGGGAAGTAAATACTGTGGGAAGAAATAGCCAGGGAATTGTTATGGCTAGGCTTGTATAGGCCCTAGGGTTGATAGTCTAGTACCAACCTTTGAACCTATGAACCTATGTCAACCGATTGGTTAATGATAGTTATAGAACTATAAGTTGTATAAAAAGATTTATAAAGTCTAGAAAATCAGAAATGATGAAGTCATTGTTACTTACATTAAACACAAACTTGATTATGGAATAACAGTATGGAAAGCTTATAAGAAAACAAGCATCAGTAAATTGGAAAGAGTACAGAGGAAATATACCAAGGGCATCAATGAATGTGAACATTTAAGTTATTGTGACAGACTAAAATATCTGAACTTGTACAGTGTCTCATATAGATATTTAAGAGGAGACCTTATTCAGGTATATAGGGCATTTAGAGGCAACTACCTCTGGGAATGTTTGGTGTTATCAAAATGTAGTAGGGAATTATCAGACAACCCGTGTAGAATATTGCATAGGAATAAGAAGTGTACTAATTGGTTCTCTGAGAGTGCAGCTGATGCATGGAATAGACTACCAAATTATAATAAAGCAAGTGCTTGTTCAGATATTTTTAAGAACACCCTGGACACTTACTATGGGAGGAACTGTTCTGGTATATTGTCAGGTTAGAAGGGCATTATTGCTTGTGCTTGAAGTATCTGCATGTGTGTATGTATGTATGTATGTATGTATGTATGTATGTATGTATGTATGTATGTATGTATGTACGTATCAGCCTGAGTTAGCAAAATGGCTTTTTTCATGTCCTAAGGATGCTGTAAAGATGATACAAAGCTGCATTTGTTCTGCAGTTATATACGACACTGTTGTGACTAAAAACCTGACTGCAAAGATCAATGATCTGTCACCAGTAGCAATCAGCAAATGTTAAGTCAGGAATGAAATTCATTTATTCCCCAGACTGTACAGCAAGAGCTTGCTTGTTTGTATACAATTTATTATATACTCAATTCAGACATTATGAAGCAAAAGCCATTGACTTTTCTGTACCATGTTTACAGTGTGAGAGAAGTGCTACTCTTAAAGTGGTATTCATAAACATAGTGTGCTATGCAAAGCAGTTGCACAAAAAGGGCACATGTGGTATGAAGGTAGAACACAGTTCAAAAATAACTTGATTTATGACATTAAGGAAGCATGTACCATGGGTTCATAGATGTGTATTAGGGTAACGGTCACTGAGCCTTTTTTAAGCCTAGCCATGTATCCCAAATCTAGTAAGGGTAAACAGGGGCCTGGGAGATGAAACTTTTACAGATTGTCTGTGACCATTAGAGACATAGGTGCCAAACCAGTGATGAATTTCTGGTTCCCCATGCAGTTGTCCAAGTTGCACTTGAATTTGATTAGGGAGGAACTTTGCTTCACATGGATGGAGAGCATGTTCCTGAGAAGGGGTAGTGTTTGGGATACATACTTCTGTCTCCAACAGGTTATATTTGCATCACAGGCAAGGTTTACATTTTAGATTATGTAATTTTGGTGCTCTTTGTTTTGCAGATATACAGGAGGACCATCAGATTGGGGTCCAACAATGTCTTGGATGCTAGGCATAGATCTCTCCTCAATAGTCTGAAGGAGACGGAATACAGGCATAGGGCTTTGAGATGATCTGCAAAGGGCATGTTATTTATGCCCTGTATTCTTTTAGTGAGAAATCTCTTTGGGCATTCCAGTTGTTGGATGTGCCTGGTTAGGTACATACCAAAGGGGGTATTGTGTTCAATCACTAGTCTGGTACAATGACCTCTTTGGACCATACCTTTGTTTATAAATTGCACAACATAACTATTTCCTGTCTATTTTTTAATTCCTCCAAATCTTTTGGGTTTCTAATGCCATGACTTTATAAAATTAGTATTGTTTCAATCTTTGATGTCAGCCAGAAGTGCTCTTCGCAGCAGCAGCAATTTGCCCAGTAATGACTCCTTCTTCAATTTGTATGGAGTTACATGTATTAGTGACATATCCAGATAGGACTGTAGATTTCTTTTTTATAAGACCCATTGCTCCTACTACTACTGGAACTGTCTGGGTATTTTTCTTCCACATTGCTGTAATTTCTGCCTGCAAATCCTAATATTTTATGACTTTGTGTCTCTCTGTATGCAAGACACTGTAGTCACTGGGTGTAGTGATTTCAATGATCAATGCTACTTTTGTCTTCTTTTCATGGCCCACTATGTCTGGTTTTCTCGCATCTATCGTTTGAACTGTTGGTAATGGGTGATCCCATGTGATGTAGACTTCATTATTTTCTGTCATGCATTGTGGCTTATTTTTCCTATTTATTTCAAATGTTTGATATATATACACTTTTCAAGTGAAAAGAAAAATAGGAGAGTGTTAGAAACATCAGTACAAGTTTTTATTTCATTCTCATGAATATGCAACAATATCTTTGAATATTAATTGGGTATAGACAACAGGGATTGGTGTATTTGAATTTTATTTTTAATGGTTTATTGGATAATTGAATAATGAATTTAGTATTTAAACTATTGTGAATTTGTATGTAATTGTCTGATGAAGTCCTGATGGAGAAGGTTGCTGTCTATGTGAAGTGCGTTAATAGATCTGTGGATTGGAATAAATTGATTTTCATTCAAGAACAAGCTGTTTGCGACTTTTGTAGCTTCTATTGGAGATTTATTAGTTGGTTTTAGAGCTACAACCAGCGTACTGTGTATTCTAGTGACTTTGTTGGTGGTTTGTCGCATATGGACTGTGTAATTCTAAACAGAGTGATGGAATATAAGCTGATTGGACAGCTAACAGAACTCATTGATTTACTCACTCCTCTTTGCAGCAGTTTACTTCCTGCCAAGATGAAAGCAAACGGTCATGGAGATCCACCAACTGCCAAATGAAAGAGGCTTATTGGCGGTGATGATCACCCTGAGAAGAATGAAGGCACTAGTTTTGACCCATTGAGAATGCCAAGGATATTGGATGGAGGGGCAGGAAATATGGGAATATATAATCAACAAGGGAATCATTTCTAAGCCTAAAGGTACTGTTGTTTTTGACTGTTTAACCACAACTGAGTGGTTACAGAAAGAATACCTTTTCAAAAGTGACAAGCCAAAAGTTTCTAACAATTGTATTGATGGTGATACTTATATGGTTAAACTAAACAAATTAAACAAATTAATGACACAATACAGGACATTAAGTATCGAAAATGCATACCTCAATGAATGTTTAATTAAGGAAATAGTCCCTAAGGGGCTTAGGGTTTATAAGTACGCTAACAATGTTGAAACTGGTTCATTGTTTCATGAATGTTTGATAAAAGTATTTAATAAATGTGGACTAGAGATTGTCCAGTTAATTATAGAAGAAAATGAAAGAAGACAAGAGACATTGGGAAGGGACATTCATGAATTAGATATGTGTATTAAAAATGATTTAGTTTTTAGTATTGTAGAAGAAAAAGAGAAATATTTTAAAATAAGAAAAGACATTGATGCACAATGTGAGACTATTATACAGCGCAAGATGGGGAAACTTTATAGAGATATTCAGGAATACAGTAGTAAGACCAGTTACCCAAATCCGGTAGGTATCAATAAAAGGAGATATAATGAAACATTCTTTCAACAGAATAACAGAAAGAGGGATATGGAAGAGGGGTGGGGGGAAGTGGATATGTATGATGTTGATTTCCCACCCTTGGAGAATAAGGGAGAAAAAGTTCAACCCCACCAGTATAGAAGAGAACATTTTCGGATGAGAGGGGGGAGAAGGGGGAGGGGAAGATATTAAGATGTATCCCCACCCCAAGTGGTAATTTGAATAATTTGAATGATTCATTAGATATAATAACAGAAAATGACAAAAGTACATACAAAGGTTTCTCTATCTACAATTTTAGTGATACTGTATTGACTAAAGAACATTTTAATTTGCTGAGTAAAGGTCTCAAATATATTCCAGTTAAAAAAGGAGAAGTAACAGGAATGATTCTTGATGTCAAATTATTTATAAGGAAGGTAAACTTGTCCATTCTAGCTTCAAGAGCTGGGTTCCATGGAAATAATAAAGAGGGGGTAAGGTTATCTAGGAGTTCCCTATATAATCCACCTTTAATGCCTCAATTAAAGAATTTAGAAAATGTAATAGAAAAAGAAATTCGAAGAACAATGACAGGGAACAAGGTCAATGATAGGAATAACCTTAATGAAAAAGAAGTATTGAATGACTTAATTAATAGTAAGGGTGTGAGAATAATGAAACCAGACAAGGGAGTGATTATGGACAAAATAATATATGAGGCTAAAATGAATTCTATATTAAGAGACGAAGGAAAATATAAGGTAGTATCTAAGAATGAAATAGAAATAGCATATAAAAAAATTGATTTATTGTTACAAGATTTGTTAACAGAGAAAGTAATTGATGTAAAAACATTCAGATACTTTGAAATTCAGCAGCCTAGGGTAGCCACTATCTTTGGTATACCCAAAGTCCACAAAAATCAAGATGACCCCCCCCCCCTTAGACCCATAGTGACAGCAGAAGGGGCTAAGACAGTACCCTTAGCAAAATTTGTGGATGAAAAAGCTAAACACATTTGGGTGAATAACAAGATTATATTAAAAGATTCATGGGATTTTATAAGGGAACTCACACCCGAGGTTTATAGAGATGATTTATTATTCATCACCATAGATGTCATTGACCTTTTTTCTAGTATCCCTTATAAAGAAGGGATGGACTATTTTGAACAAAGTGTTTTCTTAGATCACAAAATGACGCATGAAGAAAAGATAGCCACAGTTGCTCTCATGGACACAGTTCTAAAGTATAATTTTTTAATTTTTGAGAGTGAATACTATCAACAAATTAATGGGGTGTCCATGGGAGCAGCATGTGCTCCTACATATGCAAATATAGTCCTGTCAAAATGGGAAGATAATTACATAATGAATTCCAGTTTTAAAAAATTTTGGATATTGTACCATAGATTCCTGGATGATATAGTAATTTTTTGGACCGGAGGAAAACAAATGTTTTTGCAATTTTTTGAATATCTTAATTCGACAACAAGTTTTTTGAAATTTACATATGTTATACAGACATTTTAAATTAATTGGATGTTGAGGTAATTAAATTAGATCACAAATTTGAAACTAGGGTTTTCAGGAAAACAACATTTTGTAATTCCTACCTACATTACGATAGTTCCCACCCCTCATTGCAAGAAAAATATAGTTAAGGGACAATTTGTGAGGGGGTCGAGGATGACAAGCAGAGACATAGATTTCAAACAAGAATGTGACAAATTGGAAACTATGTTTCTAGAAAGAGGTTATCCCATAACCTTCATTCAAGTTATTAGGAAGGGAGTGGAAATGGGTAGGAAAGACAGATTTCAAACTATAAAAGGAGTTATGGAAAGTAAGAAAATGGATGAGAATAAGAACGGTATTAATAAGAATGAAGAAACAATACAAAAAAGACTTATTATAGAATTTAACTCTACTAACAAAAATATGAAAGATGTCATATGCAAAGAATGGGACAAATTCCTTTCTTTTACAGATATGGAGGAAATAAAATGTATGAAACCACAAGTTATATATAGAAATCCAGCATTTATACGTAATATGATGGAAAGAAAGGTATTGGAGATGAGAGGGACTAGTCTGAGAAGAAAAGGCACCTTTAAATGTGGACGGTGCCAGCAATGCCCATACATTATGAACAAGGGAGAGGTATACATAGAAAGTAGGAATATGAAAATAAGAAGTAAAGATTATTATAATTGTGACACACAAGGAGTTGTATACCTAGTAATTTGCCAGAAATGCTGTGCATTTTATATTGGCAAAACTGAAAGGTCCCTGAAAAAACGAATCTACGAGCATATGTATGATAGTAGAGTAAAAGTGACAAATGCATTATACAAGCACCTGAAGGATTGTAAGGAAGCTAAATATTTATGGTTTGTATTGGAACAAGTTAAACGTGATATAAGAAGTGGTCCGTGGGAAGATATTTTAGAGAACAAGGAACTATGGTGGCAGGTTAGAATGGACGCAAGTAGGAAGCCTGGCCTTAATGAAATGGTTTCCATAAGACCATTATTAAAAATAAGAGCTAATAAAATTTGAGATAAAGAAAGGATATCTTGTGCATCATTGTTCTTGTTAAATAGGGGTTTATATAAATACAAATATTTTAACAAATATATATGCAATTTTTTTAATTTTCATGTGTTTTTGTATTTGTTTTTTAATATTATTGATTAATTTATTCATAAAATCAATATTTATTAATATATATATACAATACATAAATTTCATGTATCTTAATTAATTATTTACTTATTTACACATATGTTTTTAAAAGTTTTTTAAGAATCAATAAGGAGAATGGTTTGGATGTATTTGCAGGTTTTGCACACTAGAGGGAGTCAATTCTATACTAATATGTGGAAAAGTTTTTTAGAATGGGGTTTCAATATACACAGAAGTAATTTAATTCTACAAGTTTATGAATAAATCATTTATTTTATTTTTTATGTTACACAAATTAGGACTGAGGTTTATGCATAAGTAAATGTTTGATATGTATATACTTTTTAAGTGAAAAGATAAATATGAGAGTGTTAGAAACATCAGTACAAGTTTTTATTTCATTCTCATGAATATGCAACAATATCTTTGAATATTAATTGGGTATAGACAACAGGGATTGGTGTATTTGAATTTTATTTTTAATGGTTTATTGGATAATTGAATAATGAATTTAGTATTTAAACTATTGTGAATTTGTATGTAATTGTCTGATGAAGTCCTGATGGAGAAGGATTGTTGCTGTCTGTGTGAAGTGCGTTAATAGATCTGTGGATTGGAATAAATTGAATTTCATTCAAGAACAAGCTGTTTGCGACTTTTGTAGCTTCTATTGGAGGCTTATTTTTCCAATGTTTTTTAGTTACTTCAATACTATAATGTTTGCACAATCCCCAGTGCAGCAGTCTTACCACATTATTATGCCTTTCAGTATACAGTCCTTCTGCCATTAGTATATCACAACCAGCAACAAGGTGTGCAACTTTTTCCACTTCTCTTTTACAAAACCTACATTTGCCTGTTTCTCTCACATGTTCAATGGACTTTGTAAACCAACATGTATGTATTCCACTATCTTAGGCCACCAATATTAACCTTTCATTTTTTGGTTTGAATTCACCTCTCTTAAACCATTCATGTGTTTGATACTGATCAACAAAAGGTTGTTCCAGTAAATTTCTATACTTGCAACTATATTTATGCATTTTCCACATTTCTTGCCTTTTCATCTAATCCTTCACCTTATATTCTTTCTTTTGGTTTTTTAGCCCATTCAGTTGCTGCCTGATTTTTATCTACTTTTGGTTTGATTTCCATTCCCGCTTGATGCCAATATGCTTCTGCTAGACTAAGAATGGAAGCCATTTTAGATTTATTCTCCTCATGTTTCAAAATTTTCACTATGTTTGAATCTCGTGAGGTCAGCAGATATGTATATAGTCCCATGATTGCAGATCTATTCATATAATCAGTGTCAAGGAGGTCCATGCCTCCTTCAGAACGGGGAATATATAATCTTGGTATGGACTGATTTTTATAAATCATTTGATGAGCATGAAGCATCCTTTTTGTTTTCCTGTCTAATCTATCCAACATCTTTTGGGGCCAGTCATTCACTTTAAAACTGTGAGTTAGGACAGGAAGAGCAAATTGGTTTATAGCTTAAACATTGTTCCTAAATGTCAACACTGTTTTCAGGATTAATTTAAGTCTTCTAAAATACTCCTTACTGAGTTTTATTCACATTTGTTCATGTTTTATTGTTGATCCTTCATCAATTCCCAAATATTTATGCACTCCTGTTGCTCAATTTCTTTTATATCATATTCTTGTCCTAAACTGATGTTTTCTTGTTGCTGCAGCTTTCCTTCTTTAAAGGTTGCTTTTGCACATTTATCAAGATCAAATGCCATTCTTATATCATCTGAAAAAGTTTTGACTATTTGCAGTTTTGCTTTCAGTTGCTCATCTGATGAGCTATACAGTTTTAAATCATTAACAAAGAGAAGGTGAGAAGTCTTTACACTTTGTTGCTTTCTGGGAGCCAAGTAATAGCCATGGCCTAATCTGTTAAGCAGCTTAATGGGTTAGGGGCAAGGCAAAAGACAGTGGTGACAGAGAGTCACCCTGGAATATTACCTTTGAATTTTTATCCCTGGAATAATAATTTGTCCTTTATCATGGCTTAACTGAAAAGTGGTTTGCCACTGTTTCATGGTCGTTGTGATGTAGTTTGTCAGTGTAGGGTGTATCTTATACATTTTTAAGCATTCTTTTGTCCACAAATGTGGGATACTGCCAAATGTTTTTTTGTAGTCTGTCCATGTCAAACGTATATTCTTCCCCTTTTTACAGTTCTCCATTATGACTTTATTTAACAACAAATGATCCTTTGTTCCAAACGACTTTTTTTATTAACCTTTTGTTCTATTGCCATAATTGAGTTTTCTTCTAAATGGCTATAAATTCTGTTGGCATCAATTCCAGTGTATAGCTTGTACATCGTTGAAAGGCACATGATTGGTCTACAGTTTTTAGGGTCGCTTGCAGGTTCACTCTTAAGTAGGAGCATTGTTTTTCCTGATGTTAGCCAGGCTAGTGTCTGTTCAGGGTGTGCATATAAATAGTTCTTACTCATGGCTAAATCTTCATTCAAAGATGTTAATACTTTTAGCAAGAAGGTATGTACTGCATCTGGGCCTAGGGTTTTCCAATAGAGGCTTTTCTTCCCTTTGTGTCAATCTCTCTGGCCATTGCTTCATCCCATTTCATATCCTGTACATTTGAACTTCTTATTCTTTCTTTTACTTATTCTATCCATTTAGCATCTTTGTTACGTTCCACAGGATCTTTATAGATATTTCTCCAGAATGTATCTATTTCTTTTTTTGGTGGTCTTTCAATTCCTTTTACCTTGTTTCCCAATTTTTATAAAACTTTTTTGGTTTATCAATAAATTACTTATTTTGTACTTTTCCTTTATATTTATCTATGTAACTTCTACGTTTTTCTGCCTGTGCTGATATTTTTAGTTTATTATTTGCGATAGTGCACAATAAATCCTGATCCATTATAATACTGCACATTGCTTTTATCACTTCTATCTTTCTGAGTATTTTTGTTGATCTGTTCCCTCTTCTATACTCTTCTAATAATGACACTTCTTGTCTTAATTGCTTTATAGTTTTCCGTATTCGATACTTCTATGATGGCATTGATTTCTCGTCGCCCTTTTCCTCACTACCATGTGTTCTTGCGGTAGAACTTAATCGGTTACTAATTTGACTGCACAGTAATGTACCTATTTACTTCTGCTACATTGCATGAATCTCTGTGGGCAGTCCTAATTACTATGTTCATTTGTTTTATCAAACTTTTAACTTTTTTGGATTTTATTGACCTTCTGCAGTCTATTTCTTTCATTAATCTTAATATGTCTATCCATCTCTATTAAATCAAGCAACTCTTCTCTTTGGTTTCCTGTGGGAAGCTCCAAAGTATCTTCACATGTCAACCTATTAGATGCTCCCTGCTCCACTGGTTTCTCCTGAATTTGGGTACCCATTGTTCTATCCTGTTGTGTTGTTATCTGAGTTAAATTTTCTATACTAAATCCTTTACTTGGCAGGTAATCCATAACCTTAGTTTCTTTCTTTAACTTCTGCATTACTAATTCTCTTTTCCTCTTTGTTTTCTTATTTTTTGTATTATAAAATTTTCCATATCTGTATTTCTCGTCAAATTTCTTTGGTGCTGCTCTTTTTGCATTAATTAGTTTTGCTTTCTCCTTTGCCTATATATTGCATCATGTTAAATCTATTTTTCTTTCCCATGTCCATATTTCTTCTTCAGATGTTTCTGCTCCTCTTGTTTCTCCTTACTTTGGAGACTAGCTGTTCCATCATACTGTGATATGACCTGTGTTAGACATTCTACACTGAATCCTTCACTTCACATATATTCCATACTTTCAGCTTCTATTTTTTAACTTCTACTAGACTAATCTTCTGTTCTACATTCCTTCTTTGTGATTTTAGTTTTTTTATTGTGAAATTTAACATATGTGGATGCCTTTGCCTGTATTTCTCTTTGAATATCTTTAGGGATGCCTTTTTTGTGTTCATTAATTTGGCTTTCTCCTTTGCATAAATATTGCACCACTTCCTCCACTTCCTCAGTCACTTCTCTTTCCTAATGGCACACGCTTTCTTCCCTTTGTAATTTTATCTGTTTCCTCTGCAGGTAGTTCAGTTACTCCATTCTTTCCTTCATTAGATAACTACACAGTAGATGTTTGATTTCTCGTTATCCTCTGTTCATATTATTTTAGTAGGGACTTGCATGTCAGTGTCAGCAGCTCAACAAGTTGCATTCTTACCTTCCATTTTGCAAGATCAGAAGGCTGTGGGTTCTGTTCCAGTCAAGGTGACTGGATTAATTTTCAATTTCTAACACTGTGCTGCAGCAGTAGGGGTAATGCATTCCTGAATTTAATATCCTTTGCTGAAAAATTAAACTGAAGTTTTCTCTGCCTTAGTTGGTGGTGTCTCAAATCGATGTGAAAGATCCACTGGCAATTATTGAAAAGAGTAGGTAAGTTTTATTAAAACAATCAAACAATATAAACATAAGAAAGAGAATGCATACACAGAAAAGTGTCAATCTTATTATCAGCATATACTAATCTGATAAGTTATCTCCCACCCTCTTAAGCCAAAACCATGTTATACATACCATATTTGGTTGTATGATAATGCATCACAATCATTTTTGCAAAGTTTCTTTAAAGCAGAAATTAATATTCTATCTGCAAAGTCTACGTCCTGAATTTCTACACTGACATACATTCCATATAAAATCATGTCAAGAATAATAGTTTCGGTGGTGGCTGGTGACTTCAAATCAAAGGGTGGCTGCAGGAGACAGTTGAATAGGTGGGGCCAGTGGGAATGGGTATGACCAACTAGAAAGGGGTGGAGCTATGCTCAAAACCACAAAACTGAGACTTTAATTAAATACGCTGCCCTGGGTGCCAAACAGTCATTATGAGAGTCCAGTCAAGGCAAAATGAAGTGTAGAAGAAAAAATATTTTAATGCATTGGCTACATGACAACTTACTTAATATCTAGATGGAAACAAAAAGGGTGTGAGGCATGAAAAAATAAATTACCTTTTAAATATATTATTGGAATGCCAGTCAAAATCAAGTATAAAAAAACAAGCAACACTCAACTCAAACCACTTCTCCTTGCACTGCAGTTCTAATTATAAATTATATTCAGCTTTATTAAAGTACCAAGTAACATGCTGAAAGTAGCAATCTCTGTGATACCCCCACTTGTAAAAATGTTTCTTATCCAAAAAAGACCTGCTGCTTGACAACAACTATCTACTTGTATCATGGGGAAAACATGATCAAAGTAAAAAATGAACAGCAAACAAGAAACAAGCTCAAGATAAATTGCTTAAAGGATTACTACACAGGTTATGGACCACACATGATAGATTGGCATTCTGTTTAGTTTACTGGTAAAGCCTGCAAAGATGACTGCAAGTCTCCAACAAATGTAGTGAGCTTCTGAAAATACTGTAATCCTGTCCTTTCTTACAAATACTCTCATATGCATTTCAATACCTAAGGCTTATATGTTATGTAGTTATGTAAATATTATTTGCATGGCAACAACAAAAATACTTTCAATGTTGGTAATTCTTTAACAGTATGCTTATTAAAGCTTACTTACATCTTACAATCTCAGACCACCTTACCTGATGGTCATTAAAGCATTTCTATTTAAACACAGACCAGCAGGCAGTACAACAACATGCATTTTCTATATAATAATAAGCATAAATCAACAGTATCAAAATATGACAGAAAACCAGAACATGCTGCAAAATCAAGGACAGATGAAAAGCCACTGTAGTACTTGTGTCTATCTTGGAAGGGGGGGATACTCTGCACACTTACACTGCATAAATGCTCCTTGCCTTGCTTGGACACATCCAGTATCACTATGTTGGGGAGTGGGTTGCAACAAGCATGTCACAATTTGAAATGTCTCTGGCTGACGGTTGTCATACCACTCAACCTCAGAGCAAGAAATCTGGACAAAGCCATAAACAGAAGTGGGACAAAGGCTCAAAAATAAGGACAATTTTTAAATATTGCTCTTATAAACTTAGAAAGATAATAGAATAGCAGGTCTTGCATTAGTATGAATTTTCTGAAGGGTATGAAATCCTAAACTCAAATGTTTGTCATTATTTTCTAACTTAAATCTTTAATGATCTGCCACTAATTTGCCAGAAAACCACAATTTTATGAAAAACGGATCAAAAATGTGATGCAGAAATATAAAATAGCCACACAATGCAGGTGGGAACCTGTCAAAGAAGGGACACTTTTTAATATTAGCACTGTTAAGTTAAAATAAGAGAATCTACATGCATTTCTGAAATAAAAGTAATCTATAACTCTGATCATTACAATTATTTCTTAATTATAAACCCTCCACATTTTCTTCCAAAATTGCCATTTTGAGGAGGGATTATTAGAGGGAGAGCAACATTTTGAGCCAAAGTTGGGGACAGTTGAGAGTTTTGGATATACCTAATTCTGTAAAGCGATTTATTTGCATGTACCTCTCAACCTCTTAATGCAGGAGATCTGGACAAGACCAAATATATTGGGGGAACATACAGGCAGCACTAAAAATTGCTCTTGTATAAACTTAGACAGTTGATAGAATAACAGGTCTTGCTTTACCATGCATTTATTTGAAGGGCATGAAGTCTGAAACTCAATGTCGGTCATTATTTAGTGACTTCATTCCTAAATGATTTGCCAGAAAACCACACATTTTATGAAGAACAAATCAAAAATAAGAAGTAAAAATCTATTCATTCTGTGAAAATCTGGACAGTTGAGAGGTATAATTTAGCCAGGGCTGTCTTTGAGTTTGCTGCCCTTCCCCTCTCACAAAATCATGGTTGAAGTGGGCCTCCCTCCTGCAGCCATTCCAATGTCCCATTACTTGGCTATTTCACCCCATTTACAATAAACACTGTAATGTGCATACTGCTTTACTTATGTGATGATTTGGCTTTCATTTAAAAGTTTTATTTTACATTTTACAGCACAAACACTAATAGGCATCTGCTAAACAAAGCAATGCAGTCTCACAATTAAAATAGACTTAGCATTAATACTTCTCTACCCTTGAAACTCACATTCATTGAAACAGGTTTGAAACCTACATTCAAAGAAAATACATCTGGCCAGTGGCAGATAAAGATTAACTTTGGGCTGTTTTCAAATCACAGGGCCCTTGCTCATGAAACATACATGTGTTCTTTGATACACCTTCCTGATTGTATTAAATTATATTCATTGTATAATACAGTACAGTTGTTAGAGGACATTTTAAATTTATTGTTTTGAACATTTTCCAGTAAACAATGAAACAAAATGCATGAACCAATAATGACAAAACTGCACAATTCAGAACATTTCCATCATAAAAGTCGATTCAAACTTCTACAATCCACCAGTATCAGTAAATATGCACAATCTCTGCAGAAGTAAAAGTCATTTAAATAATTCCACATTAAATACATCTGTAACTAATGAAGAGGTTGCTGCTAGCAAAGAATTTTATATTTCATTGTTTCATCTACAACTAAAGTGCCTGTTGCCCCTGAGGAAGAAATTGCCCATGTTACATTAAAAATGATAAGCTAGTAATATTGCAATAGAAAATGGATGGCAAACTGATAACAGGTTGATAGTTACTAGGTATCTCCGCCAAAGAGGACATTCTCAGGACTGCAGCATCCACCCCTTTAAAAGTACAATACAGTACAGTATCAGCAGTGCATCTACATACTGTGGGAATAAAACCCACAGCCTTCTGCCTCAAAAGCAAGTACACTACCTGTTGTGCTATTAACAATTCAATCAGACTCAACATAAGCAGCACTAAACTTCTCTTCCCCTGAAGCTCTTAGCTCCTTGTAAAATCCACTTGACACTCAACTGTATCTCTCAATTTTGCAGGACACGAGCACAAGAAATCTGGAAAAAGCCAAAATAAAAAAAAAAAATCCCGGAACTCACGCATGTGTGCGTGGGTTGGGAGGGTGGCCTAATGGGTAAGGTGTTTGCCTTGCACACACAAGGTACAGGGTTTGAATCTCACAGGGTATAATTGGCTAGGTTTAAAATGACTCGCAAGGGCAGTTAGCCTAGTACTAACCTATGAACCTATTTATTGAGGGGGGACAGAAGCCCAAAAACCAGGGACATGTTTTAAACATTGCTTGTATAACCTTGGAAAGTTGCTAGAATAAAATGCTGTGCTACTGCCATGTATTTCACTGCCAAGTCTTGAACCCAGGACCCTGTGCACTACAGTCAGAGCAACATAACACTATGCCAAACCAGCTGTATCTTGAATGACAGGAAGACTGAAACTTAAATGGCTATCATTTAGTGAATTCAATTCTCACCATAGCTCTCAACCTCTTAGTACAAAACATCTGAATAAAGCCAGTAATGGGGGAATACAGCCCCCAAACATATTCATTGAATTCAGTTCTCATCATAGTTCTCAACCTCTTAGCACAAAACAACCTGCATAAAGCCAATAATGGTGGAGTACATCCCTAAAAATAGAGACACATTTCAAGTATTGATCTTATAAACTTAGAAAATTGCTAGAATAAAATGGTTTGTGTTACATGTACTTTCTGAAGAATATGAAGTCTGAAATTCAAATGTCTGAAAATCTAGAAAACTCTGAAACCACAGATTTTATGAGGAACAGAACAGAACAAAAATATGAGGTAAACATCTGGATGCTTTTCACAAGTGGTACTGGGTAGTGAATTCAGGTTGTTGCTACCTGCACCCAAGGTTGAGGGTTTGAGTACTGAGTTACTCTCTCTAGCCACCAGTTACAGTTAACTGGGGCATTTCACAAACACACACACACACACACACACACACACACACACACACACACACACACACATACACACACACATGTATGTTTGCCAAGTTTACTTCCTCATTCAAAGCAAAAGCAGCAGCCAGACATATTTCTCCTCAAGCAAAAGCAGCCAGCTGTTTCCTCCACTGTATTCAAAGCAAAACTGCAAGCAAAAGCAGCCAGTAGTAGTCCCATTTCCTTCATAAGCCTGTTCTCGGTGCCGGAATGCCGAGCATGCATGCGTGCGGTCCCTCTATGCATTCTGAGCATGCACAGACTGCAGACCTTGCAGTCCGATCCCCTTCCAGTCTATGCAGTTGTACCTGCATAGACTTCTGGGGCATCTGTAAGACTGCTGCTTTCTTCTGAATCCGGACTGGATAAACAGCAGTCTGGATTTGAGTTTCCACGTACACATGCGTGAGTTCCAGGATTTTTTTTTTATTCTGTTTTTTCTCAGCTGGGCAGACTGCAGTCCTGCAGCCCAATAGCATGAGCCACCACTAAATAGTTTGGAAAGGGGGATAAAGAAAATGTCTTTGCAACCATTTCCAAAATATCTGATGTCTACTATAATTCAAAAAAGTATTTTAAAATGTTTTTTCAACATTAAAAATTGTAATAATTCAGAATACTGTTAATATCTCATATGCCCTTTAACTTGCAGGTTTTGCAATAACTATTAATAAAATATAAATCGATTTGCCATTCATTAGTAACAGTTCTAATAGTGAAACTTTTGACAACCCATGGTTTAAGATAAAAGTATTGAGACATAATGTTCTTATAACATGCTTTCCTAGGAGACACATTTGCAATACTAAGTTTCCTCAAACAAATCACACCCTGATACTTATTCAGTCCCAGATTATCATAATATTGATATATCATACATAATATTTGCATATCGGTCCAACAATCAGTACGTTTCCACATAAAATAGAGCCTAAAATATCTGTGTATCCATGGTTAAAATTAGAAAAACAATAAAGATGTAAAGATGTAAAAAATATGATGTTTTCAACTTAAGCTCCATCAACCCTATCATAGTATAAAATATCTGTTTTAATAAGGTCACTTTATAGCATCAAATAGTCTAAAACAATAATTGTAATAATGAAGTTTCAAATTTTTTAGACAACATAAATACTCTACCTGTATAGCTTAATTTTCCCAAGATATGTGTATGTATGTATATATGTATGGATGCATAAAATGCAGTTTTTTTAATATGACAAAGAAAAAGCAGATCACATATTTTTAATAAGCTGTACAAAAGCGAGCATGTTTGACCAAATTGTTTCCATAAGCTTCTTAACACCAAATGTCATACCTATTAAATCAATTTCACTAAACTTAAAAGTAATATAATGTAGAGTAATATGCCATTGTAAGCCTTAACTCATATGCTTATTTAGAGTTAACTCTAGGGAGAAGAATTCTCTTTCTACTTTTAGAATATTTTTCCTCATGCAAACCCCATCTTTAACCACCATAACAATGCCATCTGCATATGCCATAAATAAAGGGACTGTAATATCACTCCTGTATTTATCTTAATATCATTACTGAGCTGGCAGTTAAGATCTTGATATAATATTCTCATATAGATAATATGGCTGTCAAATCTTTGGATAAAAGCTATAATTATGCAAAGTATTGCACAACAAATTATGACCAATATTGTCATAAGCTCTGGCAAAATCACAAACCAGAATTTTATAATTTGTTTTTTTTTTTTTTTTTGTAGAATTTAGTCAATCACCTCCTTAAATGAAAACAGCGTATCCATATTTCTAAAACTTTATGCTAATACTACTGGTCCTATTTTGTAATATTTTCATGAAAATTTTATAACAAGTATTAATAAGTGTCAGTGGTCTCCAGTTACTGATATCATCTTTAGCATGCTTTTTATGTATAAATCATAGTGTCCTCTGCAAATAGTTTTATCTCTAACACCCACATCCAGCCAGTAGCCCTCTGTCCTCTGTTTATCATAAAAAAACTTATAATGCTTATAGCTTACACCATCTGTACCCAGATAACTATTGTTCTTAAGTGGACATTAATAGGTTTTATAATATTTTTTGCTGAAGCACTACTAAATGTTTTAATATTTCATACAATAGGGCAGCACAGTGGTGCAGTGGTTGATGTTGTAGCCTAAAATATAAAAAGAAGCGCACTTCACAGCGTTGAGTCATTTTAATAAAAGCACTGACAAGCACATACAAAACAAAGCTTTCAGACAACATGTCCTTCTTCAGTGTTACAAAGTTTAAAAAAAGCTATCATCTTTTAAGTGATTTAAAACACATCACATGACACAGCCCATCTTATCAAAAAAGGGGGACAGTAATCTGATTAAAAAATTCCACATTACAAATTGTTATTAAAACACTGTATAAACTCTACTTAAATATAGAAAAACTTCTATTTTATTTCCTGCTGCTTAGATCTTAAAATTGGCTTTAATGTTACTTGTTTATTTAAGCCTGGGTGCATATCTACCTGCAAACGGACAATCCACTCATATTCCTTGGTGTCCAATTTATTAATGGTATCACCACGTCTAATATTCAGGAATATATCTATAACTCTAAAAAGAAATTGGTGGGAATCTCCATATTCTTGTACATGTTTAGCCAGAAAATTAATGTCTACTCCTCTACATATGGCTGACCTATGTTCTATTATCCTATCATGCAGTCTTCTGGATGACTTTCCCACATAAAATCCTGATCATTGCTGACAGGTAGCTAAGTAAACACCTTTTTCTACAAGTTTTGATGTTGTAGCCTCACAGCAAGAGGTTCTCCGGTTTGATTCTCAGCTGGGCTGCCTTCTGTATGGAGTCTGCTTGTCCATCTTGCATTCGTGTGAGTTTTCTCCGGGTACTCTGGTTTCCTCCCACATTCCAAAGACATGTGTCTTGAGCGTTTCTCCCTGGGCCTCTGCTGAAAATAGGCTCTGTCCTAGTCCGACTTTCCCATTCAATAAATGTTAAAGAGAAAGCCACTACAAACATACCTTTTAAAAAAGTCTACATTCATTGACTGAGAATGTAGTAATTCCTTATCAGAATTTCTAATGTGGTTCACTCTACATTCTTTATATTTAACCAGTTTCCTTAGAAAAGGGATATCTCTTCTTTCTTCCAATGCAAGAGATATTTCTGTCTTTGTAATAAAGAATACATTTTAATTTCATGCAGCTAATTCTCCCGGACTTGTGGAAATGCTTCATCTATTTTTAAAGCCGATTGATAGCATCTAATTAATGTAATATGCTCAAGCTTTCTAGACTGATAAAATTATTTTTTCAGGTAGAGATATTCCTTTTTATAAGTTCATAGGAGATTACCGGGCTAACGGCCCAAGAGCCCTTACAAGCCTAACCATATTTAACCTGAGTTTCCTAATTTTCATTAGCTAGGTGAATGAAGTTCACAGAGGTATGAGCCTGTGCTATGGTATCTAATGCTGACTACTTCTGTCCAAGAGTAACATGGGCACCAACCTATGAATACATTTACGATTACCCATCCATTGATCTAGGTTGCACTTGAAGAGGGTTATGGAAGGGCTTTGCTTCAAGTGAATGGAGAGATTATTCCAGAGAAGGAATAGATTCTGAGAGCTGTATCTTTTCTCAAACACATTTTTTTTTATGTCAGGGGCTAGATTAAGATTGCTGGAACAAATGACCCTTGTGCAGTTTGATTTATGAATGTATAATACTTCCATCAGGGCTGGATTGAAGACTGCCTATAGGCCAGACACCGATCACCCCTTAATAGTCTATAGGAGACAGAACAGTGATATGGCTTTCAGTCTTTCCATGTAGGACTTGTTTTTTATACCCTGTATCTTCTTGGTGAGAAATTCCTGGGGTCGCTCCAGCTGTTGCAGATGTCTGGTGAGGTACATACAAAAGGGTGCATTGTACTCAATTATTGGTCTGATGAGGGCCAAGTACAATGGAACTATAGTTTTTTAATCTGAATGCCATGCCCTTACTTATGAGTTGTGTCACACAGAAGGACTTTCTCATCACTGTGAGCACATGGTAGTTGAAGTTCAGATTACTGTAACCCGAGTAGCTAGTACCACTAGTAATACCACTGGCTTTACTGTTAGGGGTCTGCAGACTATATTGTAATTAACTGGGGTATTTGCTTTCCCAAATGGGATAATTATGCCTTTTTTGCATTTAGTTGCCTTACAGATCAGACTGGTCAGGCTTATTGGTCAGTAGTTCCCAGGGTCGGTTGTGGGCCCACCCTTGTGCAGTGGAATCACCGTTGCTGTGCGCCATTCTATGGGCACATATCTTGTCGAGAGGCTGAGACTGAACAGGGTATTCAGATGTGGGGTTAATTCATTTGGAGCTCGCGTATGACACAGCCCGGGACACCATCTGGTCCCATGGAGGCAGTGTTTTTAGCTTTAGATAGAGCCTTATTAACCAACGTATCAGTAATAATTGGAGTTACACAATCCCCTGGAATAGTAATAGGCCCTGCAGGTGGTGAGGGGGGGGGGGTGGAATTTGCACTGAACCTGTCAAGATGTTGGCAGTGTCAGTGGGGTCAGTGTATTTTGTTCCATTTTGTACTAGCTCAGAACAGACCTGAGCATTGCCATTTAGGTTTTTGACGTAACCATAGATGGCCTTATGGTTATCCTTAGCATCCTTGGCAACTTTCTTTTCGAAATTGGCTTTAGTTGACTTGATGAGGGCCCTCAATTTCTTACTAATGCTGGTCAGGGAAGATTTTTCTACTTTAGATTTGGCCTTTTTTGTATAAGTCTCCTCCTTTTATTGTATAGTTTTCTTATGGCTGGGGTCCACCAGACTGGTTTCTTCTTGCTTGAGGAAGGAGTCTTGGTTTTATTTGGGATAGCAGGGTCCATGCAATCCTGAAGATGTATATAAAGTGCCTTGGTGTAGGATTCTGCATCCTGGATATTATCCTTCTGCAAGAGAATAGTGAAGCTTTCCACTTCTGATGCAAGTAGTTTGAAGTTTGCTTTGGAAAGGTTTTTTATGATGGTTTCTTTGTCTGGGGGAGGTGGAGGGGTGAGGATGTCCAGGGTTATCTGTTTGTGGTCTGATCGGACCAGAGAGGGAGTGATAACGGGTGTGGTACAATGGGCACCCATATTTGTGATGACTAAATCCAATATGTTGTCCCCTCTAGTGGGAGAACATACCAGTTGTTCAAGGGCATTTGAATTTATAAATTCTATGAACCTCTTGGCATAGAAGTTAAAACTTTGGTAGTTCACCCAGTCTATACCAGGGTAGTTGAAATCACCCATAATGATGGTGTTGGGTTGGACCTTTATATTTTCCAATGCCTCAAGGAATGCTGAGTGAGCATCTTGGGACATGGTGGGCGATCTATAACAGGCTATGACTTGAAATGTAGTTTTGCCTGCTGATAGTTGCGCATGGATGATCTCTGGGGCATCATGCTGCACCACTAACCTGAAGATGTGGGTATCCTTGATGAATATGGATACACCTCCACCCTTTGTACTGCGATCCGGTAACTGAGGCTGGAAGGTATGTTATGAATTGTAACCTGGTAGTGCTGGGGTGTTCTCTGGAGCCTTGAACCAGGTTTCTGTCACTGCACAAACATCGATTTTCTCCATACTGAGGAGTGCCTCGAGTGTGTGCATTTTGAGGTTGAGACTTCTGGCGTTGAGTAGCGTTACCCTTAGTTTTTGGTTACCTGTGCTGGTTACGGTGGTTGGTTTGTCCTTTGAGCCTTGCCTAAAAAAGGCACTATGGGGACAGCAAGAGCCTTGGCCAGTATTCGAAAGCCTAGGGGTGACAGGTGCAAACCATCTCTGACGAAACAGTGAGGTTTGTCTATCATGTCATCCTAGGCAGACAGACACTGGATCCCCTTAGAATGACACCAGAAGCTTAGCCAATTGTTGAAATTGATCATTTTGTCTTTGTATTGTGGTATCATTCTAGGTGAAGGTAGTATGCTACTCAAGGTCAGGGTCATACCAGCTTGGGCTACATGATCAGAGAGCTCCTCAATGTCTCTTTTCATGTAGTCCAGGGAGGTACGTCTTAGATCATTCACACCAACATGTACAATGACAGCATCATATGTGTACTTGTTCTGGAGTGACCTAAGTGCCTGTGTTATGTGGTGGATCCTAGCACCCGACAGGCAGCTGACAGTAACCTTCTCCTTGTTCAGTCTGGTGAGTGGAACATCTGTGTGCCTTACTATAGAGTCTCCTATTACTAGCATGTTGGGTATGGTGTTTTGCCTTAGGGGCTGTCGTGAGCCACACTGGTGAGGTCAATTATGTGTTTTCTGGCTTGTGTTTGGAGGTGCAGGTTGCTTGCTTGTCTGCTTTGGAGGGCCCTGTTTCTTTTTCATATTGGTACCTAATGCCTCCGAATATGTTTTTGTGTATTTATGTGTATGTTTTGCCGGTGATTGTTTTGTAGATCCATGTGTGACTGGTGGTGTGATGCTAGTGTGTCTCTTCTCCTCTTGACTGTTTGTTACAGTAATGGGTTGAGAGCGCTTAGCCTCCAGTCTGGCTGTGTATTTGCATCTCTCACAAGTGTTTGTGTCTAGAGGTAAGAGGAGAGGGTTGTCTGTATGCATGAGGCAGTTGTGACATTGCCTCAGGATGCCCAATTCCACCATATGAACTGGAGAGTACACATGAAGCTGACCTCTGGACATGCTTGGAAAAGTAAATTTCACTTGTCTTGCGGACAATCGAGGGTCTTATGCTGTATTATAATAGTGCTGTCTAGGAGATTTGGAAAATAATAGTGCTGTCTAGGAGATTTGGACAAGTGCTGATTTGGGTTATGCAAGGGCTGCAATAAGAGCAGTTGATCTGAAGCACTTGATTTGAGGCTTGCTTAGTTCTAAAGGAAAATTTGCAGCGCAGACTTTGTGGAGCCAGGAATAGTATACCCCAGTTAACCAGCGCTGCCCGACGCTGCTCTGTGCGCAAGACCGCGCAAAAAGAGAGTTGCAGGGTTTTAAGAGCGAGAGAGCAAGGAGTTTGGAATTGACCCAAAATGGCCAATAAAACTACCATTTCTAGGCAGTAACCACTCCTACAGGGACAGGCAGGCTGCTCAGTGTTAACCACTGCCACTTGTGAACACAGAGACTGGCCTCCAAGAAACTTACAAACAGTTCAGAACAGCAAATCTGTAACTGAACTTTTTTTTTTTAAATTATAGAAAGTGGGAAAATAGCAAGATTTTTTTTGTTTTTTTGTTTTTGTTTAAGGCTACCCACCTGGTGATGTAGAGGTTTATGCCTAGTTGAGAGAGTTTCTCTATAATACTGGAGTGGGGAATTGTGTCAAATGCTTTGACCAGGTCAAGGTAGGTGGTATGCACAGTCTTTCCTTAATCATGGCCTTGGTGACATTCTAAAAGAAGTCAACCAGATTTAACAGACATGATATATGCTTAACAAATCCAAACTGGGTTGGGTCTAGAGTCTAGAGATTACCTATGTCCTTCTTGATAAGGTCCATGGTGATTCTTTCCATGGTCTTACAGATTAGGCTAGTCAGGCTTATGGGTCTATAATTTCCTGGGTTAGTTGATGGTCCCCTTTATGCAGAGGGATGACTGTTGCTGTCCTCCACTCTTCTGGAACATATCCTTAGTGGAGGCTGTGGTTAAATAGGGATCCAAGTGGGTCTGCTTGGTTATGTTTTAAGTTATTTAAAAAACAATCTGGGAAGTTGTCACAGCCCATTGATGCCATGCTTTTAGTCTTAGAGAACACAGAGATGACCTGCTGTCTTGAGATAATAGGCTGAGGAATTGTGGGAGGTATACTTTGAGGGATGACCAGTGAGGCCAGGGAGGTGAAGTTTGATCCAAATCTCTTAGCTAACAGATTGGCTATTTCCTCCAGTTGAGTATGGATTGTGCCATCCTCAACCAGGTCTGTGCATAGCTGGGTATTCCTTTTAATATTTCAGACATAGCTAAAAATGCTTTGTAATTTTCCTTGGCTAGGAAGGCTATTTTTGCTTCGTCATTTGCTTTTGAGAACTTGACTAGAGCTCTGATTTCTTTGCTTAGACTAGTGAGGGATTTCTTCTTCTACTAAGCCTGTTCCTGCTTAATTTTGGGCATTAGTTCTTTTCTGTTGTATAGTCTGTTTATACCAGGGGTCCACCATGGTGGCTTGTTTTACTCCAGCAAATCCTGGGTTTGATCTGGTCTGTTACTGCTGATCCTATACAGCTGCTTAAATGGCTATAGAGGGCATTGGTGTTCACCTCTGCATAGGATTCTGTGCTTTCTGGGTTTGGGAGAGCTTTGAAATTTCTTTTGCCATAGGGTAGTAGGAGGTAATTTGTCTTGGAGAAATTCTTTAGTGTTTTTGAGCTTGATGGGGTGTTTGACCTTATATTTATTTAAAAGGAAACCATTTTGTGGTCTGATATTACCAAAGAGAACATTACATGGGGGTTGCAATACTGCCCCATGGGTGTGCTGGCTAGCTGTTCCAGTTCATTTGCATTAACAAAGTTGCAAAACCTCTGAGCTTGCATGTTAGTGGTCATGTAAATTCCCCAGTCAATGGCAGGATAGTTGAAATCACTGATGCACTGGTATGCATGGTGAGTGATTCCAGTACGTCCAGGTACTTGTATGTTTTTTCCCGGTTCATGGTGATAGACATACAGCTAGTGATGATGTGATAGGGAATTTTTTCTGTGGTTAGTTAGAAATGGAGTAGTTCAAGACAGTAGTACTGTTTGACCAGTCTCAAGGTGTACTTATCTTTTATGAAGATGGATGCACCTCTGCCTTTGGTTCTTTATTGCTCATTTGGTGGTCTGAACGTATGGAAGGCATTGCAGCCTTGTATGGCCAGGGTGCTTTCCATGGCTTTGAACCATCTCTCAGTGACTGCACAGATGTCAGCATATTCCAGGTTGAGGGGTACTTCTTGGGAGTGCAGTTTCTTGTTTAGACTACTAGCATTGAGCAGCAGTACCTTGAGCTTATCAAAAAAAGATTTTTGTTACATTGGGAGGTTGGTTACTTTGACAATGCCTTCAAAAAGGCACTATAGGGGGTAGCTAAAACGTTTGCCACTATCCAAAAGCCTAGAGGAGGCAGGTGCAGTCTATTAATGGCAAAACAGCATGGCCTGTCGATAATGTCCTCTCAGGCCAACAAATATTGGATCCCCTTGGACTGATACCAAAAGCTGAGCTGACTGTTAAAGTCAATCATTTTTTGTTTGTATTGTGGCATCATCCATGGTAAAGGTAGAATGCTGCTCAGGGCTAGGCTTATACCCGCCTGTGACATGCACAATCATGTCTCTCTTCATATAGTCCCAGGAGTTATGTCTCAGGTCATTCACACCCACATGGACTGTGACACAGTCATACTGGTACTTGTGGCTGAGTGACTTGAGTGCATGCGTGATCTGAAGGATCCTGGCACCTGACAGGCAGCTGTAGTAAACTTTTCCTAATCCAGTGTGGTGAGGGTGACATCTGCATATCTCACTATGGAGACTCCTTTGACCAGTATGTTAGGTTTTGTGTTCTTTCACCTTTTGGGCTTGTTTGTTGAGACACTGGTGTGTGTATTATTATGTGTTGTGGTTGTTAATTGCTTTGCTGTGTATATATGTGGTTTATGAAGACAGCATTTGGTAGGCATCTGAGTTTTTGGTAAGTTACTAGTGAATACCTCTGCATATGTGGGTTAATGTGTCAAATACTTATTTAACATGGTAAGTGATATATGTGCGTGTGTGTGCGCGCGTGTGTGTGTGTGTGTGTGTGTGTGTGTGTGTGTGTGTGTGTGTGTGTGTGTGTGTGGTGTGCTGGTAACCTGTTTTGCATTTGATTTGCCTGTATGTGAGAGTCTTGCCTGCATTTTCACAGTATAACTGCATCTCTCACATATAGTATTTGTTTGTTTCAGGATTAAGTGGTTGTCAGTATACATGAGGCAATTGTTACATTGCCTCAAGCTGCACATGTCTTTCAGGCTAGCTACAGAGATGGTAGGAAACTGCCCATCCAGGATATCAGGTTCTTACTGTAGGTTTTAGGCATTTAAAGTGGAACAGCCTTACAAGACTATCTGCATATATAGAGCTGAGTATATTTTTCTGTATTATTCTGTATTATAGAGCTAAATTGTTGCTTAGATATCTGTTGTCTTAATGTTCTGCAAATATACAGAGATTAGTATATATTTTTTGGGTTTTATAATTTGCACTCTGATTCCTCACATCTCTGTTGAAACTTTCTCCCCCATTGTGGTTTCTATTGCTTGTGTGTTGTTAACTCAAGGTTTCCTTAATTTGAACTGTTAATAGCAGACGTCTGCATTTAAAGTGGAACAGCCTTACAAGACTATATGCAAATATATAGAGCTGAGTATATTTTTCTGTATTATTCTGTATTATAGAGCTAAATTGTTGCTTAGATATCTGTTGTCTTAGTGTTCTGCAAATATACAGAGATCAGTATATATTTTTTGGGTTTTATAATTTGCACTCTGATTCCTCACATCTCTGTTGAAACTTTTCCTCACCCCCACCTCCCTGTTCTGGTAGTAGTTTAAATTTGGTGGCTTTTGCAGTGCCCGCCCTACTGTAGATTTGATCTAGGACACTCTCCCAGTCCCATCTCTTTACCGCATTCTACCTAATAAACCCTTTCTGCACTTGCTTTTAGTCCTTTTTAATTTAATTACATTTTTTCAAACTGTGTGTGGACTAATATTGCTAGATACTCAAGTGTGCCAGCTTGCACTGCATGTGAATTGTTTTTACTACTGTTTTTGCTACTTTTCTGAAAAAAAAAATTGTAAACCTGTTTCCTACCTTTCCAGTAATTAGTGTTCCAGATACAGATTTGCTGTATCCAGGACTATTTGTAAGTTTCTGAGCCCCCAAGCCTTTCTGTGTTGGAGGGAAGCCTTCTAGCTTATCAGTGGGAGTAGTAAGCACTAGGTAACCTGTCTACTACATAAGGAGTGGTTCTGGCCCAGAATTTGTAGTTATTGGCTGTTTGAGCGGTCTTCCATCTCTCTCAACTTTCTGATTTGAAGGCCTGCATTTGCACTTGTTTCTGTCCTGTAACTCCTGGGCCCATCTCATTTGCTCACTCAAAAAAAAAAAAAAAATCTGCTTTTACTGTATTTGTGTGTTTTCCTACTTTATTTTGCTTTTGCGTCATCTTAAAATTACTCAATTGTATTTATTACTGCTTGGTGTAACTCATTCTAAGCCTTTTAGTTTAAGCACTTGGGCTTCAGACCAGTTGTTTTACATTAGGAAGGTTTGTGGTCTGCACTGTGGTGGCAGGACAGGTAGCTTACATCCTTCTAAGTTGGGAACTGCTGATTGAGGGCTCAGTGTCTGTTATTCTAAAAGTGTATTAATTCTGTTTTAAGCACTTGGGCTTCATGCCAATTATTTTACATTAAAAGGGTTCGTGGTCTGCACTCTTGTGGGAGGAGAGGCTGGACTCTGCCCTTCTAGCTGGGAATTTCTGGTTAAAGGCTTATAGTGCCTGCATATCTAAACTGCTTCTTACTGAAATTGGTACACCTTGTTTGCTGTAGCATAGACTAGATCCAGGCCTGCTGAATCTAGCTTTGTTTGTATAACCTGAGCACTAATCCAGGCATTCTTTAAAGTATTCAATTGTATTTATTACTGCTTGGTAGTAACTTGATTAAAGTGTAGCTATCATTCTAAGTCTTTTGGATTAAGCATTTGGGCTTCAGATCAGTTGTTTTACATTAGGAAGGTTTGTGGCCTGCACTGTGGTGGCAGGACAGGTAGCTTACATCCTTCTAAGTTGGGAACTGCTGATTGAGGGCTCAGTGTCTGTTATTCTAAAAGTGTATTAATTCTAGTTTAAGCACTTGGGCTTCACGCCAGTTGTTTTACATTAAGAACGTTTGTGGTCTGCACTGTAGTGGCAGAACAGGTAGCTTACATTCTTCTAAGTTGGGAACTGCTGATTGAGGGCTCAGTGTCTGTTATTCTAAAAGTGTATTAATTCTGGTTTAAGCACTTGGGCTTCAGGCCAGTTATTTTACATTAAAAGGGTTCGTGGTCTGCACTCTTGTGGGAGGAGAGGCTGGACTCTGCCCTTCTGAGCTGGGAATTTCTGGTTAAAGGCTTATAGTGCCTGCATATTTGAACTGCTTTTTACTGAAATTGATACACCTTGTTTGCTGTAGCATAGACTAGATCCAGGCCTGCTGAATCTAGCTTTATTTGTATGCTGCTTGTTTGTTTGCTTGTTATTTCCACCTAAAACGCGGCTTTTCAGCGCTTCTGTGGATCCCTAGTGATATCTGCATTGCTTACTGTACTTATTTCCTTGTTTCACTTGAAAGAAAGTTACTGTTTGTCATTTGGCATTTAAGTTACCTGTAACACATTGCATTTAAGTTACCTGGCACTTGCTCACTAAAGCAATTATATAAGTCAGCACTAAAATATTAAAAGCACTACACCCTCACAAACTCCCCTTGAGTACCTCGTTCCCCATTGGCCCTTTTTTCACTTATAAAGGAATTCCCAATACTATTCTAGCATGTCCAAAGGTCAGGTGTCATTCTCCTCTCCGGTCCAGCTGATGAATCTGGGAATCTTGAGGCAATGTTACAACTGCCTCATGTACACAGACAACCCTCTCCTCCTCCCAACAAATTCCAACACATGTGAGAGATGCAACCATATAGCCATACTGGAGGCAAAGCTCTCTCAACTCAGTACTGGCGAAACCAGTCAGGAGGAGAACAAAACCACACTCACTACAATTCCAGGCTCACATAGACCTACCACGACAGCAAACCAAATACATAAACACACAAAAACATACTCGGAGGCTCTAAATAAAAATCTGCCAAAGCAGCAGAGACCTCCAAAGCAGACACCCAAGCAACTGCTACCCCAAAACAAAACACATGCAACACATAGCTCACAAAGCCAGTGTGACGAACAGTCACAACTCTTAAGGCTAAACAACACACCTGATACACTTGTAATAGGTGACTCTATCGTCAGGCACACTGACGTCCCGCTCACCAGGCTAAACAAGGAGAAGGTCACGGTGAGCTGCCTGTCGGGTGCTAGGATCCGCCACATAACACAAGCACTCAGGTCACTCCAAGGCAAGTACAAATATGACTCAGTCATTGTCCATGCTGGTGTGAATGACCTGAGACGTACCTCCCTGGACTACAGGAAAAGACACATAGAGGAGCTCTCTGAGCATGTAGCCCAGGCCGGTATGACCCTGACCTTGAGTAGCGTCTTACCCTCACCAAGAATGATGCCACAATATGAAGACAAGATGATCAATTTCAACAATTGGCTTAAGTATTGGTGTCATTCAAAGGGGATCCAATGCCTGTCAGCCTGGGATGACATGCTCGACAAGTCACGATGCTTCACTAGGGATGGTTTGCACCTGTTACCCCTGGGCTTTCGGATATTGGCAAAGGCTCTTGCCACCCCCATAGTGCCTTTTTTAGGCAAGGCTCAAAAGACAAACCCACCTCCATAGGTATCACAAGGGATAAGAAACTAAGAGTAATGCTACTCAATGCCTGAAGTCTAAACCTCAAGATGCATGCACTCGAAACTCTCCTTAGCATGGAGAACATCGATATCTGTGGAGTAACAGAAACCTGGTTCAAGGCTCCCGAGAACACCCCAGCACTACCAGGTTATACCTCATACCATGTTTTTCGGCCCCTAAAATTTAAAACTTGGACCGTACCACAAAGGAGGAGTATCAATATTAAATCAAAGATACCCACACCTCCAGGTTGGTGGCACAGCACGAAGCATCAGAGACTATCCATGTGCAACTAACAGTGGGTAAAACTGCCTTCCAGTTTATAGCCTGCTACAGACCACCCTCCAAAACCCAGGAACCCCACTCGGCCTTCCTGAGAGCACTGGAAAATATGAAGGTCTCTCCAAACACCATTATATTGGGCGACTTCAACTACCCAAACATAGACTGGGAGCATTACTCTAGCTCCAACACCCTAGCCCAAAGGCTCCTAGAATTTATAAACTCAAATGCTATGGAACAACTTGTTACCACTCCCACAAGAGGGGAAAACATACTGGACCTGATCATCACCAACATGGGGACTCTATGCTCCAGACCAGAAGTGTATCCCTCACTGGTAAGATCAAACCATAAACTAATTTCACTGGATATTCACATCCCGACTCCACCCCCTGCCTTGAAAACCACAGTGAAAAACTTCTCTAAAGCAAATTTCACACTCCTCAAAACCGAGGTGGAATCCTTCAAAACCCCTGGGCCTGTGGAAAATATAGCCCAGACCGCAGAATCCTTTATAAACACATTCTATGAACACTTTCAGGAATGCATGGATCATGCAATCCCAAATAAAACCAAGACCCAATCCTCCAAAGGCAGACGTCCTGTCTGGTGGACCCCAGCCATAAACAAACTATACAATAGAAGGAGGAAGCTACTACATGATAGAGCAAAATCCCCAAAAGGGAAGGCATCTCTGATCAGTATTAGCAAAAAACTACGGGCACTCATAAAATCGTCTAAGGCCAGCTTCGAGAGAAAAATTGCACAGGACACTAAGGATAATCACAAGGCTTTCTTTAGTTATGTTAGGAACCTGGGTGGGAATTCCCAGATATGCTCAGAATTTGTCCAAAATGACAAAAAATACACCGAACCCACAGACATTGCCAACATGGTTCAGCGCAAACTTCTCCCCTCCCCACCAAAAGGGCAAATATTTATACAAGCTGAGTGCTGCCCCCCTGACATCTCAGATGCTCAGGTAAGAGCTGCCCTCTCCAAAGCAAAAAACACAGCATCAATGGGACCAGACGGTGTCCCGGGCTGCGTCCTACATGAACTCCAAGAAGAGCTAAACCCAAACATAAAACTACTGTTCAATCTCAGCCTTACTACAGGATATGTACCCAAAGAGTGGCGTACAGCAACAGTGGTCCCTCTCCACAAAGGTGGTGCCTCAACGGATCCTGGAAACTATCGCCTCATAAGCCTGACTAGCTTGGTCTGCAAAGCTATGGAAAAGATCATCATGGACCTCATAAATAAAGATATTGGGGACCTACAGACACTGGATCCTACCCAGTTCGGCTTTGTTAAGGGCAGATCCTGCCTCTTAAACCTGGTTGATTTCTTTGAAACAGTCACCAAGGCCATTGACGAGGGGAAGGTTGGCCACACAGCCTGCCTGGACCACGCAAAAGCCTTCGATACAATACCTCACTCGGGCATTATAGATAAGCTCACCAGCTTAAATATAAACCCCTATGTCACTAGATGGGTTGCAAAGTGGCTCAAGGACAGAACCCACATGGTTAGAATTGCTGGAGCCATGTCAGACTCCAAACCAGTTACAAGTGGCGTCCCACAAGGCTCAATCCTGGGACCTCTCTTGTTCGGTATATATTTCTCAGAGGTACAGGCCAACATGGAAGGACTGTGGCTGACTAGGTTCGCAGATGACTGCAAACTGGGTGGCATAATCGACTCTCCAGCTGACACAAGCATCCTTTAAAAGGGCCTCATAGAAACAGACAACTGGTGCCAGAGCCATGGCCTCAAGCTAAATGCCAAAAAGTGTATAGTCATCCCCTTTGGCAAAAACAATGTGCCCACAAATTACCACATAGGTGGTAATCCATTAAGTACAGAAGAAGTAATTAGGGACCTGGGGACCCAAGTTGATAGCAGTCTCTCATTTGACAACCACGTGGCCAAAGTGGTTAGAAAAACATTTTATATAGCCCACCTAATCATGAAGGGATTCACATCTAGATCAGGGGAAGTCATCATGCCTCTTTACTCATCCCTCATCAGGCCCATAATTGAGTACAATGCCCCTTTTGGGATGTACCTTACCAGACACCTGCAGCAACTGGAAAGACCCCAAAAGTACCTCACCAAGAGGATCATAGGGCTCAGACAGATGCCATATGCTGCCCGGTTAAAGAAACTCCAGCTCTACTCAGTGGCATACCGCCTGCTCAGAGGTGATCTGTGCCTGACGTATAAAGCCATGTCCAACCCGGAATTAATGGACATGCTGCATCTCAGAAAATCCAAATCCCATCGAGCTACGTGCTCGAGAGACTTGAACCTCAACACTGAAATAAATAGGACATGCTGGAGGGACAGATTCATAACCCAGAGGCTCCCTTCACTCTGGAATAAAATCCCAGTCCAGGTTAGGCAGAGTCCCTCACTGACTCTCTTCAAGAGGAATCTTGATGAGTGGATGGGAGATTGTAGGTTTACCGTGGGTATTACTTCTGTGTCACTGTTAGACAGAGGCACAGTATACTAACCTCAAAAAAGGGCATAGCAAAATTAATTTAAAATGGGTGGCGAAAGCCAAACACACTCTGGCTAGGCTTATAAATGCCCTAGGGCAGATAGCCTAGTATGAACCTATGAACCTATTAGGGAGAGGGATGGATTAATTAGACTGGACTGCACTGGTAGCAGAAAGACTATGAGTGGGAACTATACTTTATGTAGTCTAGGGTTAACCAACAGAGTGATACTGCTTAGCACACAGCTTCGTTGCTCCTAGAACAGCAGGGGGTTGGTATGGATTCGATGATAGTTACTCTAGGGAAATTTTATCTTTAAAGTGTTTGCGTCTATACAGTGCACTCCCGCTGCATACAGAGAGCAGCTTCTCACAAACGCAAGGGTTATACACAGGCAAAAATGTACATGTTTTATGATAACTACCAATCAGGAAAGCACACAGTAAGCAGCAATCCCTGACTCAGATAGGTTTAGATCAATACACTTCTCCCACAAGAGTGCAGAAAAAGCTTCTTAATGTAAAATGGCTGTTTTGGAGCCAAAATGTAAGAAGGCCACACAATCTAGATACAACAGCCCTGAAACTAACTGATGCAGTGTAGTAAATAGTTAAAGCAGCAGCAGAACAGTTCCATTTTTTTAATTTAAAGTGCAGCAAAAACTTTATACTAAGGTTTATACTGAATCCACCAACTTTGCCAAGTTGTGCAGAAAGGACTCGTGTAGACAAGCGATGTTGCCATAAAACACCCATTTGGGAAGTATAATATTTAGTATGCATAACATTACCATTAAACTTTTTTAACATCCTTTCCCATATGGATATAGTTCTGTTTTTTGTGAATTCTCAACCAAATGTCCAAATGGTTAGAAAAACATGCTGGAAAACACTCAATGTCTTCTTCTTTCAATTTTTCAAAAGAACATAATTTCAGTGCAAAAAATTTTTATAAGTATATAGGGTCTGCTCTTTCTTAAGAATAATTTTCCATATTGCATAAGTATCTTACTTGCAAATGCATCAGAGCCTATTTTCTCTGAAGTTTCATGTAGATTACACTTAAAATCTCCAATAATTCATATTGATTGGTGCATATTTCACAAGTTACTCAAAGGGAGACTCCTATCTTTAACTTTAGTATATGTATAAAATATACATTTATAAGCCTGTTGTAACAGGCTTACTCCAAGAATGTGCCACCTGTCAAGAACGACAGTTTGACCTCGTATAACTATATTACTATTATGTAATAATAATATAGTTACTGCGGAGAACATATTCTTTCCAAAATATCATAAGATGGAATAAGACCATAACTTTCTGCTAGCAGATATTGCAGGTATATTAAATGTTGAATGTCTAACAGACAAATAATATCCATATCTAATTTTCACCTCACTCAAATTCTAACACACAATGCATTTTATCCAGTATACAATTAACATTAAGGGATAAAAGTTTTATCTGCTATTTTTTTAGAAACTTGTATTTTGTTTTAACTTATTTTTTATCTTATGAATTCTCTTACCAAGAGTTAAATCAGTATTGTGTTCATTTGTTATCACTTTTGTCACTCTCTTCAGTACTGTGTGCATCTTGTTTGTCATGCATTTTTAAGGTTTGAAAATATCATCACACTATTATTAGTACACACATATTCAGTCTCATGCTCACCATCACTATATAATACCATCAGTGTCAGCTGGGAAAGATAGAGTAGGTTTAATAGGGCCAGGTAAGTCACTCACACTATTATTAGTACACACATATTCAGTCTCATGCTCACCATCACTATATAATACCACCAGTCTCAGCTGGGAAAGATAGAGTAGGTTTAATAGGGCCAGGTAAGTCATTCACACTATTATTAGTACACACATATTCAGTCTCATGCTCACCATCACTATATAATACCACCAGTCTCAGCTGGGAAAGATAGAGTAGGTTTAATAGGGCCAGGTAAGTCACTCACACTATTATTAGTACACACATATTCAGTCTCATGCTCACCATCACTATATAATACCACCAGTCTCAGCTGGGAAAGATAGAGTAGGTTTAATAGGGCCAGGTAAGTCATTCACACTATTATTAGTACACACATATTCAGTCTCATGCTCACCATCACTATATAATACCACCAGTCTCAGCTGGGAAAGATAGAGTAGGTTTAATAGGGCCAGGCAAGTCACTCACACTATTATTAGTACACACATATTCAGTCTCATGCTCACCATCACTATATAATACCACCAGTCTCAGCTGGGAAAGATAGAGTAGGTTTAATAGGCCCAGGTAAGCCACTCACACTTTTATTAATGCACACATATTCAGTCTCATGCACACCATCACTATATAATACCACCAGTCCCAGCTGGGAAAGATAGAGTAGGTTTAATAGTGCCAAGTAAGTAATTCACACTATTATTAGTACACACATATTCAGTCTCATGCTCGCCATCACTATATAATACCACGAGTCTCAGCTGGGAAAAATAGAGTAGGTTTAATATGGCCAGGTAAGTCATTCACACTATTATTAGTACACACATATTCAGTCTCATGCTCACCATCACTATATAATACCACCAGTCTCAGCTGGGAAAGATAGAGTAGGTTTAATGGGGCCAGGTAAGTCATTCACACTATTATTAGTACACACATATTCAGTCTCATGCTCACCATCACTATATAATAACACCAGTCTCAGCTGGGAAAGATAGAGTAGGTTTAATAAGGCCAGGTAAGTCACTCACACTATTATTAGTACACACATATTCAGTCTCATGTTCACCATCACTATATAATACCACCAGTCTCAGCTGGGAAAGATAGAGTAGGTTTAATAAGGCCAGGTAAGTCACTCACACTATTATTAGTACACACATATTCAGTCTCATGCTCACCATCACTATATAATACCACCAGTCTCAGCTGGGAAAGATAGAGTAGGTTTAATAGGGCCAGGTAAGTCATTCACACTATTATTAGTGCACACATATTCAGTCTCATGCTCACCATCACTATATAATACCACCAGTCTCAGCTGGGAAAGATAGAGTAGGTTTAATAGGGCCAGGTAAGTCATTCACACTATTATTAGTACACACATATTCAGTCTCATGCTCACCATCACTATATAATACCACCAGTCTCAGCTGGGAAAGATAGAGTAGGTTTAATAGGGCCAGGTAAGTCATTCACACTATTATTAGTACACACATATTCAGTCTCATGCTCACCATCACTATATAATACCACCAGTCTCAGCTGGGAAAGATAGAGTAGGTTTAATAGGGCCAGGTAAGTCACTCACACTATTATTAGTACACACATATTCAGTCTCATGCTCACCATCACTATATAATACCACCAGTCTCAGCTGGGAAAGATAGAGTAGGTTTAATAGGGCCAGGTAAGTCACTCACACTATTATTAGTGCACACATATTCAGTCTCATGCTCACCATCACTATATAATACCACCAGTCTCAGCTGGGAAAGATAGAGTAGGTTTAATAGGGCCAGGTAAGTCACTCACACTATTATTAGTACACACATATTCAGTCTCATGCTCACCATCATTATATAATACCATCAGTGTCAGCTGGGAAAGATAGAGTAGGTTTAATAGGGCCAGGTAAGTCATTCACACTATTACAATCCAATTAGTAGTAACCCTCCTGGTCACATTAGCTATACAGCATTTTATACCTTATAGTAGAGTGACCCAGCTTACCACATTCTCATTTTGGATAGTCTTGATTTAAATGTGTTTCAGACACACAAAATATTTCATTGCACCCCCAATGTGTAACCATAGCTAGTGTACCAATAATAACAATATTATTAGGAACAATCTTTTTACCTGTTACTTTAAGACAAACTTACACATCCCATGCGCCAGTCCATAAATATATTTTATCAAGCTGTTTTTGTACATCAGAACATTATTATAAATATTAGCAAAGTTAATCTCAATAGTAGATACTACAGATATTCTAAATTCTACCAAAGTTTTTTTTCTTCTTTTAATTTAAATGTTTACTAGAAAGCGCATAATCTTTACAGGGACTGCAAAATGGTTTATTTTCATACAAAGTAAAAAGAAACACCCTGTGGATTCTGTAGCTTTGAATGTCACTTCATAAACCTGTTCCCTTCCTATATGAACCCATGTCCTGACACCTGAAGGCACGTATCACAAGGAAGCAATTCCTGAATTCCAAATTATATACCTGTTCAATGACTCATAAACCTCTAGTCTGGAGTCATCTGCAAATTTGTTAGCCAGAGGTACTGGCTCTCTGCTTCGAGATCTGAGAAGTAAATGTCTTCCTTCCTTCTTTCTGTATCAATCTTCCAGGTGTAAACTACTTATGCAGCCCTATCTGCTGGTTTCATATCATAAATGTCTGCAACCTTTGGAAGTTATTGACTAATTATTTTCATTTTCAGCCTGCACATTCCTTATCTTCAGTCTTTCCCATTCTGCTTCCCATTACCTGCCATCCTTTTGCTGACATCTGTTCTTCTGCAACGGTTTCATTATTTATTTTCTTGTAGCAGTAAGCATTTATTGTAGTTGCAGTGTAAATATTTGCCACCCATCCCTTTTCTCAGTTCCATATTTCTTCAGACGGTATGCATGTCATCATACCGTTAAGCTCTTCTTTCCTTCTAATATTACTCCTTTGTTTCAAATCTTTTTATCCACTTATGTAATCAGTCCTTACCTCAAAGTGCTACTCCTGTCATTACTTTGCCATTATCTGAAATGCTCACATTTTTTTACATTTCCCAAAATATACTCCAGCTTTTCTGATTGATATTTTCCATTCACTCTCTACATCCAGATATCCTTTCTATTATTTATAGTTTGTTGATCAGGTTAGTCTCAGTAGGCTAGCAGCCTCTTTCAGAGGAAACCTGAGGTGGTATTTGTACTGACTTGAGGAAATATGGCCAGGCCATCAAGGACCTTCCCCTACTCTTTTCAACAGATGCTGTGAGATGTTTTACATTAACCTGGTCTACTATTAACTCATGTAGATGTGACTTGGTTTAATGTCTCATCTGAAGGATGGCATATTCAGGAGAACCTCCCTTATGTTGTACTGCAGTGTCAGTACTGCAAACTGAATTCAGGTACCTGGTATGGGAATACAATCCACAGTCATCTGATCTTTTAGCACCAAAGGTGAGTGTGCTACCAGCTGGGCCACTGACATTGCAAATAGCCAGTGCACTGCAAAAATATTCTTCTTTTTTATGTCCTTTCTTTTTACACAACACACACACACACACACACACACACACACACATATGCACGCACGCACACACACACGCACACACACACACACACACACACACACACACACACACACACACATACACACACACACACGCACACACACACACACACACACACACACACACGCACACACACACACACACACACACACACACACACACACACACACACACATGCACGCACACACACACACACTCACACATCTTTTTTGTGTGGCCTTTGTTTTTTTCTTCTTTGTGTCCTTCTGTTACCCCTTTTCTTTCTCCCCTCTGTCTATCTCCACCATTACACCCCATTTAACTTTCTCCACTGTTAGGAACTGCTGCTTTATGCAGGTGAACAGGTACATCTTCAGATCTGTATCCTCTTCATCCCCTTGCTGTCATCACTTCTCTTCATGTTGGGTAGTTTCTTCATATGCCACTGCTATGGGATCACTGGATTATTTTATATAAGTTGGGGGGGGGTGTGCTGGCTCTGTAGCTCAGAGGGATAAAGCTGTGTCCCAGACAATGTTTGTTCATCTAGTGGCTCAGACAGGGGAAGGTGGGAGTGAGCGACTAACATTGACTCAGCCATCGGGGGGAAGACAGCCTAGGTTCATAGCATTAAGAACTTAGTGGTCTCAGTGCTGCAGGAGGTATATTGATTGGTAGGGAGGTTGCATAGGCATCAGAGGAAGCTTGCAGTTCCTGAAAGCATTGATTACAGAGCTTGCAAGGCTGCCATGGAGTTGGGGGTGGTGGGTTAGAAACATTCCCTCATTGTACCATCATTGATCTCCTCACTTGCCCTGGATGTGGGTAGGGTTGAGTCTGGAGTGGAGTCTGGTGACTGATGAGAGGAGCTGGAAAGAGGGAAGAAAAGGACAAATCCAGTTGCGTTTGTAGGTGGCTTGCTTCCCACATGTGGAGGTGCATTGGCAGGAGTGCCTCTCTGCAAAATACTTATTTTGATCTGTGCGAGTAGATTCTGTTCTGCACCAATAGTGATTAAAAAATGTTTTGGAAATGACTGTACATTAATTATTCATAAGAGAAGTACTATAACAAGTCTCAATGATTTACTGCCCAGCATCACAAACTTCACTGTTTAGTGGCTAAATTGATTTTAGTTTATTTTTCTACACTGAAGCCACGAACTTGAGATAAACTCTATCATGTACTTGTGAAACAAAAACAACAAATTATATACCTTCCCACTGCATTTCCACCATAATCATACACTTAACTACCATTCACTGATGCTCTCAATTATAAATTCCTTATCTTTATTATCACACACACACACACACACACACACACACACACACACACACACACACACACACACACACACGCACACACACACACACACATATACACAGAGTCACTCTGTTTAATTCACACTCGAACATGCATGTACACATCAGATCCAATGCTCCTCAGTTCAGTTCCAAATTTTACTTGTTTCTGCCTCTGTAGTAGATGAGAGATCAGCTCAGTTTATGTCCATTGACCTCTACAATCATAGAAGGGATCTTTTAGCCAAAGCTTCCATGACTGCAGAGTAAAGTACATTACAATTTACTAATGAAGGGATCAAGTAGTGTCACTATGTTGGGTTGGCCAAGTTTGGTTGTGGTTGTGTGCCCATCTGCAGCGCAGCACAACTGAAGATGTGTCTTTATATCATGTGATGTTTTCCTTTTTTACAGGAAGTGTCATTCCAGGGAAGGGCAATGCTGTTGCACAGCTATGTTATGATATTTGGCCACTGCAATTCTGAGTTTGCAGCATGTCTGCTGTTGTAACCCCCTCATAACTTCCCTTCCCTCTTCCCCAGTGTAGTCTGATACTTACTTGTTTTGTGAATGGTAAACTATATTATGGACTGTGTACGTGGACTCTTCCAGGTAAGTAGTTGTGTATGTCTGTAGTACATAGCTGACAGAGGAGTCTGAGGGCCATTTATGAATTGTTTAGGGCAGGATACATGGGTTTTCAGTATACTAGCCCTCTGCAGCTCTGTGCAATGTTTATGAATGGTACCCATGCTGAATATAACCAAGTCACTTACTCCACACATTTTACTTCTGCTTCAGTACTACTTTAGCTTTATGTACACTACGTTCAACATTCACAAAATTGTATGTAGCAGTTTAAAATTATTAACTGACTGGAAGACATCCTGATTTTGTCACATGCCGACATCTTCAAATTATTGCCTTAATTACAACTAGCTTACTTCTGTATTGTTTTTATAGAGTTGAAATAACCTTGTCAGTATTTGTTTGTCTAGTTGTTGTACTGCATTTGTTATTATATACTGTCTTTTTACTGATTTCACGTCATCAATGCAATCATTAGTGCAATCCTCATGCATGGTGCACATTGAGTTAACTGACTATTACTGGGTCTTTATCCATACATGTATAATCACCTTTTTATTCTTTATTGTTCTAATTATCTTGGAGTTACTTAGATTCTGTGTTGCATACATTAATGGGCCAGCCAGAGCCTACATTTAAAACATATCTTCATGAAACATCTGGTTCACAGTGTCTTTTAGAGTGATATTAATTTCACTTCCTTTCAGATGATTTCTTTTCCTTTCCTTTCCTTTGGTTAAGATTTAGTACATCACTTTTCTACATTTCCTAGTGAATCTTCTCCATTATATGTCATAACACTGCATTGTCCCATAGTCTCCATTTATTTTGGTAACATCTACTCTTCTTCCCCTTTAATAGATGTTCTTCCTTCTGCCTAAGTTCCTTCATTAAAGCTATTACTTCTTGTAATATTAAGGCTTCTAATGATCTCCATTTTCTTTTTATTGCTTTTATACAAAACAGTTAAAGCAATGCAACCAGTTCTCTCTTGGGTTTATGGATTATCTGCTACCTTATGTAATTTAATATGTACTCTGCCCTGTCTTTCTCCCAGCTACAACTCAATATTTTCTCAGCTGGATGACACACCTATGTAAGAAATTTGTGTAAATTGCTCCAACTCCAGAATATATGTGTCCAGTCTCCCAACATGTTCTCATGGCATTTTCAGCAGTTGGCATTAACCATAGCCTACTTGGGAGATCAAATATATTTGTACAAAGATTTCCATCCAAATATATGAAATGTTCTTGCTTTACTAGCATTTTGCATATCTTCCACCACTGTTCCTCCAGGCCTGTTACATTTCACATCTTCTCCTGCCTTATTACTAACAACTCCTTAATGTGATATTTTTCACATTATAACAAGGCCTTGTATAGTTTGCTAACAATTCTATTTCTCATGATCTGTTATGTTCTTGTCTTCTTCTATATTTGGATCAATGGTGGCTTAACTTTGACCCGCTTCACTGTTTCTCTATCATAACTCTCCGTGATGCTCAAAAGACTGAGATATGCATCCAGTTGAATCTGTGCAACCCATATTCCTCACCAATCTCTTCTCATGTCATTTTTATCTCCCTTCCTTAGTTGTTCCCCAAAGCATATTTCATTGTTTTTCCTTCATCCAGTTTTTAGTGTTAGACACATCCATGTTGAAGACTAGTTTCTCCTCCCCTAGAGGTCAAAATCCCACAAATGGATACTTTTCTGTATAATGCCATATTTCAGCATTCTTTTAGATTGGTTCCTATAGTTATCCTTACCTGTTGTATCTTCTGTCATAGCTGCCCAAATTTCCAAATTTTCAGTGACCTCATTTAAGCACTTTTCATCCAGAATTAACTCTTTAAGTTTGGCAGAATAGGCTAGATCTTGTAGATGGTATCCTAATCTTAATTATGTAGCCTCATAATTGTCCAATAAGTTAGGCATCACCATCCCCCTCTTTCATTATGGGACCTAATTAAAACTTTCTGTTTAACTCTAGATCTATGCATAAATATTTGGAGATAATTTTCATCAGGGGTTTCCACCATCTCTTTCCCAGAGAATACACAAATGCCTGTTCAAAATACCAAACTAAGTGGTGCTATAAACATTTTTATGGCCTACACCTTTTGATCTGTAGCTACTCTAACTATTTCACATTTCTGTACTACTTTTTTTACTTTTTCTAGCATCTCAGACCAGGTTTCTAGTGGGGAATCCTTGGCATCTGCCCAGATATTCAGATATTCATTTGACATGAAAGCTAAGGCTGCCTGTGCTAATGCATAATAATAACTCATGGATTGCAAAAATTTGAATGACTTTCATTATCTTTATATGCTTATGCTCTACTACAAACTGTCTACTCCAAAAAAAGCCTTCCTAAGCCATTATCAGGGTTAGTCAAAAGTAGTATGAAATCATCCACAAACATTGCTAGCATAAATTCTCTGGTCCTAGCTTGCCAGCCTGTTATATAATATGTTCTTATTTTTTCCATGAGTGGTTCAAGATATAGTGTGAACAGTAGTGGGGATAATGGGCAACCCTACTTGGGCCCACACCCAAATGAGAGATCTTCTGAATAATGTTCCCAATAACTTTTATCCTAGCATTAGTTTCCACCATACATCTTTTCCTCAAACCTCTTGTATACAATATGCTGATGACTCTACGCTTATCTGTACTGCCAAGTCTTCCTCCTCCCTCCAGACCCTTACCCAAACTGTATTTAACAAAGTAGAAAAATGGTTTACCCAACGCTGCCTCCTCCTTAACCCCCAAAAAACAAAACTTTTACTTTTTACTCCCATCCAAAAATCCCCACATATCCACTTTACCATTACCTCTGACAATGGTACTTGTATTTCCACTGACTCTACTGCTAGTCTCCTCGGCATAACTATTGACCATAACCTCAGCTTCGATGTCCATGTTAACAGTACTATAAAAACCATCAATAAAAAACTAGGCTCACTGTATAGAATAAAACCCTTTCTTACCCCACTAGCTAGGAAATCTATTGCCCAGAATCAGCTTATTTCTACCCTGTTCTATGCATCTGCCATTTATACCAATCTATCTAAGCTTAACCTTTCCAAACTGGAAACTAGCTATAATAATATTACTAGATTTGCCACTGGCTCCCCTTATAGAACCCACCACTGTCTCAACCTTCAACAACTCAGTTGGTTAGAACTACAAAACCAACTACAATACAATCAACTGCTGATTGCACAAAAATTCTGCACCACCCCACCAACACCCCTATCCTATCTAATCTGATCTCCCCATACAAAAATCTTACAACACTACGCTCAGCTAATAAGTTACAGATTGCCAACAATATATCTAATAACAAAGCAGGAGATTCACTCTTTTCAAATGTTGTTGGTAGAATCTGGATTAAGCTTCCAAATACACTCACTTCTCTCTCATCTACACAACTCTTTAAGAAACACCTCAAACATTACCTAAAAAGACAATGGCTTTGTCCCTGCTCAAAGCCTGATTGAAAAATACTCTTCTCTCCCCCCCCCTCCTCTCATGCTTTATAACAAATACCCCACCTTGAGAGTCATTGACTATCAACTACTAACCTCTTCTTACCTGCATTTTGTCCTTCCTAGTCTCTATTTTTCTTTTTCTTACTTATTGGTTTTTATTTTTTCTCTCAAATGAATGTTGATGCTTAATTACTATGTTTAACTGTTGCCTGATTGTATTTGTAACCCCTCTATTGAATTAAGACATGTTTATCTCCAAAATCTACTCTAATGTCTCAGTACAATATTCACAAAATTTACTTTCTTTACATATTTTGCTGTATAATTTAAGCTAGTCATTTTTTTCTAAGTTTTTAATGCCTTAATGTATTTGTGCGTGGAGCTTTTCTCCCCGGGCCTCTGCTGAAAATGGGTATGTATCCAGCTAGACTAGCCCGGCCAACAAATATAAAATAAAAATAAAATAAAAATAAAATAAAATAAATAGTAAAACTACTTCCTGAAGACATATATATATTTTCAGAACTTCCCAAAGGAATGTGAGTGGACTCTATCGAAGGCTTTTACAGCATACAGTTCCACCATTGAAAGAGGCCTCATGGTGGTTTTCTGCTTCCCTATGTATACTATTCACAAGCAAGATGTTGTCAAATGTTTGCCTCCCCTTAATAAAACCATACTGATCTGAACATATTGTTCTTGGAAGTACTTTTGATATCTTGCCTGCAATGCTAGATGTAAAAAACTTTATAATCATGATTTTGGACAACAATGGGTCTATAAGAGCCTGGGTTAGTTAAATCTCTTCCCTCCTTGGGCAGAATTGAAATTACTTCTTCTTTCCATGAGTGCAGGATTTTTTATTTTCTAAATCTATATTAAACAGTATGTACAGCCCTTCAATGATGTCAGGGTTTCCCAAATGCCAAACTTCTATTGGATGTCCGTCTCAACCTGGATATTTTTCTGTTATCTATGTTTTCAGTTGTTCCTTTATCTATTGCTTGGTAATTTCATCCAGCCTTTTTATTACTTTACTATCAATGCTAATGTACTCTTTAAAGTAACAAAGTAGTTAATATGATAGTAATGTAGGAAGAATTAATTGACTTATTTTTACTTTCAGAGACATAATCTTTTAATATCTAATGAAAATTGTTGGTTAATATTTTATGATGATATGATTTTATCAGATGATTAGATTTTAACCAAATATTCTCTTGTATTTCTTTCTACTTGGCCTTAGTTATTATTTAGCCAGAAGGACATTATCTTAATGATTGATATTAAAGAATATATTTCCAAGTCCAACAAACCAATACCACCCAAAGACCAGTCTCTAAGATGATGATTTAAACCCAGTCTGGGTTTGTTGGGAAACCAAATAAATCACAGAATTAAAGAAATAAACTCTTTTATGCTATCTTTAGGGGGAGAAGAGATAAAGATTGTATTATGTAAACAATTTTTGGAATATTTTGATAAAGAAAAGTCTCTCTTCCATAGCAAAAAAAACTTATTTTATTTATTGATAAGATTATTTAAAGAACTTAAACTATTGTTGTAATTAAAGGTTATAGTTTAAGTTATCTGTTAAAGTTATCCATAAATAATTATCTTTTTATCTTCTACAATATATGTAGAGAATCTTTCTTCCATTGTATAAGTATTATGATTAATGGGTAAAATATTTGTTTTACTTTCATTAAAGCTAAGTCCTGATTTTTTGGGGGAAATTTTCTACTGCAATAAGTACACAAAGAGAGAAAGATTACAATCATTCAGAGTTAAAAGAATGTAATCTGCAAACAATTGCATTTTGTTATTTAAATTATTTATTTGTATGCCTTTAATATCTAAATTTACTCTTATATGATTTGCAAATGGTCCCATAATTAAAGTAAAAAGCAATGGCAACAGAGGACAGCCCTGTTTAGTGCCTTTGGAAATCATAACAGACTCGGAAGTGTATGATCCTATTTTGATATAAGCAAGGGAATTTTCATAAAGAAGTTTAATAAGTTGTAAAACAAATTTCCAAAAATTGCATTCTTCTAAAACTAATAAGATACTCCCAATTAACCAACTAACTCAAATGCACTATTAATATCCAAACTAACTAAAGTTCATTTATCTTTTGTATGTATAGCATAGTCTATTATTGTTAATATTTGTTTAATATTATCATAGGAATTCATATTTATTATGAAACCAGTTTGATAACTATTTACTAGAACTGGGAGAAACTACTTTATTCTACAACCACAGCTAGCCATAAATATCTTATAATCCACATTTAATAGTGAGAGTGGCCTATATGAGGAACATTTTGTTGGATTTTTGTCAACTTTTAAAATTGGAGAAATAAGAGTGTATTTCCAGGATGGTGGGACTTTTGTTAAGGCTTTAACTACTGAAAATATTTTGAGCAAAACACTTAAGGCATCTTTGGGCATTAATTTATATAGTTTAGGTATTATGCTATCATTACCAGGAAGTTTATTAGATTTTAATTTATTAACCCGGGCCTGTGGAAAATACGTCCCAGACCGCAGAATCCTTTATAAATGTATTCTATGAACACCTTCAGGAATGCATGGATCATGCGATCCCAAATAAAACCAAGACCCAATCCTCCAAAGGCAGATGTCCTGTCTGGTGGACCCCAGCCATAAACAAACTATACAATAGAAGGAGGAAGCTACTAAATGATAGAGCAAAATCCCAAAAAGGGAAGGCATCACTGATCAGTATTAGCAAAAAACTATGGGCACTCATAAAATTGTCTAAGGCCAGCTTCGAGAGAAAAATTGCACAGGACACTAAGGATAATCACAAGGCTTTCTTTAGTTATGTTAGGAACCTGGGTGGTAATTCCCAGATATGCTCAGAATTAGTCCAAAATGACAAAAAATGCACCGAACCCACAGACATTGCCAACATCCTAGCTGACAGGTTCAGTGCAAACTTCTCCCCCCCCCACCAAAGGGCAAATATCTATCCCAGCAGAGTGCTGCCCCCCTGACATCTCAGATGCTCAGGTAAGAGCCGCCCTCTCCAAAGCAAAAAACACAGCATCAGTGGGACCAGACGGTGTCTCGGGCTGCGTCCTACATGAACTCCAAGAAGAGCTAAACCCAAACATAAAACTACGTTCAGTCTCAGCCTTACTACAGGATATGTGCCCAAAGAGTGGCGTACAGCAACAGTGGTCCCTCTCCATAAAGGTGGTGCCTCAATGGATCCTTGAAACTATCGCCCCATAAGCCTGACTAGCTTGGTCTGCAAAGCTATGGAAAGAATCATCATGGACCTCATAAATAAAGATATTGGGGACCTACAGACACTGGATCCTACCCAGTTCGGCTTTGTTAAGGGCAGATCCTGCCTCTTAAACCTGGTTGATTTCTTTGAAACAGTCATCAAGGCCGTTGACGAGGGGAAGGTGGTCCACACAGCCTACCTGGACCTTGCAAAAGCCTTCGATACAGTACCCCACTTGGGCATTATAGATAAGCTCACCAGCTTAAATATAAACCCCTTTGTCACTAGATGGATTGCAAACTGGCTCAAGGACAGAACCCACATGGTTAGAATTGCTGGAGCCATGTCAGACTCCAAACCAGTTACAAGTGGTGTCCCACAAGGCTCAGTCCTGGGACCTCTCTTGTTCGGTATATATTTCTCAGAGGTACAGGCCAACATGGAAGGACTGTGGCTGACCAAGTTCGCAGATGACTGCAAACTGGGTGCCATAATTGACTCGCCAGCCGACACAAGCATCCTCCAAAAGGGCCTTATAGAAACAGACAACTGGTGCCAGAGCCATGGCCTCAAGCTAAATGCCAAAAAGTGTATAGTCATCCCCTTTGGCAAAAACAAAGTGCCCACAAATTACCACATAGGTGGTAATCCATTAAATACAGAAGAAGTAATTAGGGACCTGGGGACCCAAGTTGATAGCAATCTCTCATTTGACAACCATGTGGCCAAAGTGGTTAGAAAAACATTTTATATAGCCCACCTAATCATGAAGGGATTCACATCTAGATCAGGGGAGGTCATCGTGCCTCTTTACTCATCCCTCATCAGGCCCATAATTGAGTACAATGCCCCTTTTGGGATGTACCTTACCAGACACCTGCAGCAACTGGAAAGACCCCAAAAGTACCTCACCAAGAGGATCAAAGGGCTCAAACAGATGCCATATGCTGCCGGTTAAAGAAACTCCAGCTCTACTCAGTGGCATACCACCTGTTCAGAGGCGATCTGTGCCTGACGTATAAAGCCATGTCCAACCCGGAATTAATGGACATGCTGCACCTCAGAAAATCCAAATCCCATCGAGCTACGCGCTCGAGAGACTTGAACCTCAGCACTGAAATAAATGGTGGAGGGAAAGATTCATAACCCAGAGGCTCCCTTCACTCTGGAATAAAATCCCAGTCCAGGTTAGGCAGAGTCCCTCATTGACTCTCTTCAAGAGGAATCTTGATGAGTGGATGGGAGATCGTAGGTTTACCCCGGGTATCACTTCTGTGTCACTGTTAGACAGAGGCACAGTATACTAACCTCGAAAAAGGGCATAGCAAAATAAATTTAAATGGGTGGTGAAAGCCAAACACATTCTGGGTAGGCTTATAAATGCCCTAGGGCAGATAGCCTAGTATGAACCTATGAACCTATGAATTTGAGATTTGAGCTCAGACATTAAGATGGGCTTATCAATTAATCTCATCTGGTCTTCATATAATTTATTTTTAGTATTATTTGTTCTGAATGTTTTAATGACATGTTGTGGATTCATTGCTGAATTATATTGGTTAATTTTTTTAAAGTATGCTCTAAAGGCAGCTAGACTATCCCCTATTTCAGTAACCTTTTTTACTGCTAGGGAACTATAACTCTTTAATATGATAGGATTTAGTAATCATTTTTGTTCTCATAGCTAATTTATGCATACATTTAGGATTTGTGGAATAATTATTTAATTTAATCTTTTCTAAGTTAATCATAGTTTTATGATTTAATGTTTCTAAGTACTTACTATTTAATTCATTCATTTCTTCTGAAAAGTTATTGCTACCCTTTTGACTATCTAATTTTAACTTATCTGTTTGTAAATCTATCAGATCTTTATCCTATTAATTTCTCTTTTCAAGATACAAATTTGTAACACTACCAAATAAATATGCTTTTAAAGCATCACATATATATATATATATATATATATATATATATATATATATATATATATATATATATATAAAAGTTATGATTTGTATCATTAATATCAATAAAAGTTTGTATTTATTAAAGAAGTCTATAAATTTTTATCATATTGGCTGATTAAGGTGAGAGACAAAAATATAAAAAAATGGAAGGGAGGTCAAACTACAACTTTGAAAACTAAGATAAACAAACTGGACAATCAGATTAAGCATAGTGTGAGACAAAATCAAGAACATTTTGAATAAAATGTATATAAAGATATTAAGCATAATAAAAAAACCTTAGATACATAAGATGTGGAAAGACTAAAGACATACAAATTGACAAACTGTGTGCAGATTCTAAAATTTATTCTCAAACATGCAGATTCTAGATATATTTACAAAATCTTATGCAAAACAATTTGGCTCCACAAAAAGGGTGATAAGTTGTCTTAGTGACATCCAGGTGACCTCAGATACTGGAATCAAATTAGATTATATTGAAAAAGAACTGTGCAAACTGGATCCAAGCAAATCACAGGGAGGAGACATAATTAGTAACAATGACCTGAGAACACTTCAGAAAGAACTTATGGTACCATTATATCTATTATTCATTAGGTCATGTAAATATGGGGACATTCCTCAAGATTGGAGACATGCATTTATTAAACCTGTCTTTAAGGGAAAGGAGAGTAGGACAAACCCAGAGTCATATAGATCCTTAAGTTTACTTTCATGTTGTGGAAAAATAATGGAGAAGGTAATATTGGATAAGTTATTGTCAGACTTGGATAGGTTGGGACTTGAAACCATATGTCAGCATGCATATTTTGCAAATAGAGCTATTACCACCTGTAACATGATGTTCTATAACAATATACAAGCTATGAATGAAAAATTATGCTGTGATATAATATATATATAGATGTAACCAACAATTGACAGGGTCATACACAAAACATTGATCAATAAATTGGAACAACTAGGTGCTGATGTACCCTTGATAAAATGGATAGCTGCATGGCTTACAAATAGGACATGGCAAGTGTCATACAGCAACTGGACAGGTGAAATTCCTTGTTACAGTCAGTCTGTCCCACAGAGCTCTGTCCTAGGCCCTTACTTGTTTAGATTATATCTTTCAGACCTAACATTTTCATCTGAGGTGCTCTACGTTCTATATGCAAACAACCTGAAATTGGGTAAACTGATTACATGTGTTACAGATAAGGCGTGTCTGCAAAATAACTTGACTAAATTGACAGTTTGGGCACAGGAGAATAATATGCTGATAAATACATCAAAAACTAAGCATATGAGATTGGGGAGACATACATTGAAAGGTGAATATTTAATACAGCAGACAGTGATTGAAATTGTAAACTAATTTAAGGACCAGGTATATGGGTAGATCCAGATATGAGTTTTTCTAATCATATCAACCAATTGGTTAATGATATTTATAGAACTATATGTTGTATAAAAAGATTTATAAAATCTAGGAAATCAAAAATGATGAAGTCCTTGTTTGTTAGTTACATTAGACCCAAACCTAAGTATGGAATAACAATATGGAAACCCTATAAGAAAGCAAGCATGAGTAAACTGGAAAGAGTACAGCAGAAATATTCCAAGGGCATCCATGGATATAAAAATGTAAGTTGTTATGAAAGACTAAAATATATGAACTTGTACAGTGTCTCTTCTAGATATCTAATAGGAGATCTTATTCACATATATAGGGCATTTAGAGACAGCTACCTCTGGGAATGTTTGGGGTTATCAAAAAGTACTAGAGAATCATCAGGAAAAAATAGACAAAAACAGGAAAATAAGATAAATGTATTTTTTAGACAGCATCCTTCAGAATGCTATTAAGTAGGCATATCCTCTCAAAAACGCTTAGGATAAGTTAGAAATATAATTTCATGTCAAAAATAAAAATAAAGTAGCAAGCAGGAGAAATCTGCTGCTAGCCTGTCAGTATCTTGGCCACTCCTCCCAGAAGTTATTTTTTATGCTCCAGGACCCTCCCTCATGTCACACCTGTTTGTCTGTATGTTCCAATCTCCCCAATACCAAAATACCTGGTGAAAGTTAACAATTTCATTAATGAAGAGTCTCAGTTCTTCTTTTGAAGTCTTTGGCAGGAGGTATATATTTCCCAAGCTGGTCCTTTTACTCCCCCAATTACCTTTTAGCAATATATATTGACCCCCCTTTGTCAATCATGCTCTCTTCAATTTCTAGCTGATAGCCATCTTTTGTTAAATGATTACCCCTATCTTCCTACCATCTATAGCCTCTGCATAAAAAGCCTGACCAATGTGTTCTTAGAATAAATTTCTCATTCTTGTTTATCAAGGTGTGTTTCCTGAAGCATCAGTATGTCATAATTACCTTTACAGCAGAAGTGAAATATCCTGTCTTTTATCTGTCATCCACTAGGCCATTGACATTCCAGAATAAAATCCACACCCTTCTAACCATCTGACTATGTTCTAATATTCACTAAAATGTTCCTCTTGCCTTGCATCTCCTCTTCGATAGATTCCCCCAGGCATTCCCATCATATTGGCTCTGATAGTATGGTATACTACAACATTTGGCAGCACACACTTTTTTTCTACCTAGGTAAACATTTGTGCAACAAATGAAACCATACAGCTATATACAAACCCCCTTGAAACAAATGAAACTGTACAGCTATATACAAACCCCCTTCACCCTCAGACTCCCCTACTATAGTAACTGTAATATCTAAATCCCCAGATCTAATCCCCAGGTCTAAAACCCACCCTCCTCTGGCTTAAAAGCCATTTAGATAACTGCCAACAATCCGTCAAATGGCATAATCCCCCCCCCCCCCACTCCTCCTTGGGGCGTGCAAGGATCAATACTAGGACCCCTTCTTTTTAATATCTTCACAAACCAACTCCACTCAGCTACCTCTAAAGCTGACATAGTCTAATACACTGATGACATAACTCTCATATACTCTGCACCCAACATCCAACTTCTCCAGCAAAAAGCCCAAGAAGCCTTGTCTGAAATTGAGAACTGACTTAACTCACAACTCATACTAAATCCCAAGAAAACACAACCAATGCTATTCCACTCTACTAAAATGAGCCATCTTACCTTCTCTAAAAGCATATCAACAACCATCACTAAAGTCCACAAAAAGGTAGGCTCCCTCTATCACTGTAAAAGTTATCTAACCACCGAATCTCGAGTTGCAGTAGACAGTACCCACCTCCTATCTACTCTACTTTATGCATCCCCAGTTCTAACTAATCTTTACAAAACTGACCTTAATAAACTTCCTATCTGTTACAACAAAATCGCTAGATTTGCAACCAATGCCAAATCATGATCCCACCACTGCCTTTCCCTACAAGCCTTGTACTGGTTTGAATTTCTGAACCTATTAAGGTACCATCAACTCAGCCTAGCTCATCTAATTCTGTATTATCCCAAGAAAACCCCCAACCTGACTGGCATGCTGAACTTCTATAATTCAAATAGATAACTTCAGTCCTCCAACAAAGCCTTAATCGAAACCATCACATGCAAAAACAACTCCTGGGAATCACTATTTGTCCATGAAATAGCAAAAATATGGAACAACCTTCCCCCTGACCTCAGACTACAAAACTTCACACCGAACCTCAAACGCCTACTTAAAACATACCTCTTCACCAAACATCTATGCAACTGTAATTGATCCCCTCAAGCCTCGTCCACTCACTATTTCTACACCCCATCTGTCCTGGATAGCAGAAACAACACCATCTAACTATACCTATCCATGTGTGAGCAATAACATATATATGAGTGTATGTACATGTGTGTGTATATATGTGTGTGTGTGTGTATGTGTGCGTGTGTATATGCTCTTACATGTATATTTGCTTGAATGTATGGAAACTTAAAATTTATATACTCTTATTCAATTGTGAAATATCTTGCAATGCTCTACCATGTTGTTATCTACTCTCACTGTATATTTTGTACACTTGTATTTTCAACCCAAAGGGGTAACATCTTCTTACTGTATACTAATGGCTGTAAAGTCTACAATCCATATGCTACTGCTCTGTAATGTCTCTTTTGTAAAATTTTCTTCTCTCTATAAACTTAAGGAGTTTTTCTCCCCAGGACTCTGCTGAAAACAGACAGTTGTTGTCCATTCGGACTATCCTTGCAAACAAATGTCAAATAAAATAAATAAATAAATAAATGATGCAGGTGCCTTGTTTTTATGATGAGTCACCAGTGCTTCATCCTCTTCCCTGCTCTTCTATATTCTTTGTTATCCAACTTGTCCTCCCCTAGTCTTTCCTTCCTGTTTATTAAGTTGCCTCCCCCTTTTGCATATTATTACTCTTCTTGCCCTTTCCTTTCCACGTTGTTAAAAGTTAAAAGTATCAAAGATATAAACTTAGTTCTTTCATTACCTCCTCACACTTACAAAAACTCAGTGCTGTTCCCCTTTTATGGTGGTATACCAAGGGCATCTAATCTTTTAGCCCAGTTTAGTCAGCTTTTGTCTGTGCATTGCTCATTCTTTTGCATTTATTCAGCTCCATTAATCTCCTACTGAATGTCTCCTCGCATGGACAGACCACACGTATGTATTAATTAGTATGCCATTACTGATCAGGGCTTTGGTTCCTCTTTTTATCCATTGGAGGAAAATTCATGCCCATTGCCAGCTATGCTCCTTCATAGGATACAATTGGTTCATTTTTCCCCATGTTGCTACTTAAATCAGGTTTGTATTCTACAAATTTTCTTTAAACAAGAAGACAGTGACATTTCACTGATTGTTCTATACAGCCCTATCACAACCTCTACTGTGTCTTAATCTCTGTTCCACTAGTGCATGTCACACCACCAGTAAAATTCTTGTGATCGCACTCTACCTTTCCTCCAAAGTCTTGTGTGTCTGCTGAAAAACAATTGTTCAACATGCATTTCAGACTTGACTCTGAACATTAAAATATACTCTGGATTCAGGAGTGGCAAAAAAGAAAGAATAAAAAGAATAAGTCATCCCTTCTGAGTTACTTTATCAAACAACCAGCCCTTCCATCTAACATTTGCTACAACTTGTTGTTCTTTTGTCTTGAAACATAATGTAAAATCCAAAACTTACTTTAAATGTTGTTTCATTAACCACCACTTCATTTGTTGTGTCAAAAATTACATGGTCGTGTAGAAAAACAAGGATTACTTTCAGCTCAATTCTTTGACTTTTCTACTTCATCCCTTACGAAACATTCTTCACTCCCTCTTGACAAGCTTTCTCTAACCCTTATAGTTTGTCTTGCAAAATAGTTCTGGTGTTCCTCCATCTTTTTCTTGACATCCAGAAATAGTTTGATTTGCTAACTTTTGATCAATTTCCTTTCTTGCCTTTGCCTGAAAATCTCTTTAACTTTTCATGAGCTTTGATAATTTTTTCTGTTCATTGAACTATTTATACTTTTCCACTACTTTGAGGAAAGAACAACTTTAACATGGCTGGATAAACTAACCTGAATCTAAAGTTTAGTTGCCTGCAGATGTTAATGTACAGTGTGAAACGTCTCCTCTGTAGTCTAATGACCAATGAGAAATCATGATCTATGAAAATCCCTTGCTGCCCAACTTTTAAAGTTTTTCCCTTCTGTCATAATTTACTTAATAACTGCTCTTTGTGATGATAATTTGGTACCATTTTTACAACAGGTCTTGGAATCTCTATCCAGATCCTGTTGGGGTATGCACACAGTGTGTCTAGTCTATTAAAATTTCTTCTTGGGGAAGCCAGTCCAGCTGCTGAATAGTTCCATTATAAATTTCATGCAGTCCTTTCCATCTGAATCCCCTGCCCTCCAGCTCTTGCAGTTTTATCTCAAAATCATTCTTTGCCATTTCAAGTATTTTTATTTTGTATTATAGTTCTTTCTCATTTGTCTTTAGTACTTCTATGTCATTTTACTGACTTTTCAGCACCACTTCTACCTCTTCCAGCCTCTTATCTGTTTTCTTCATGTAATCCATAAAGGAATTATCAATTCTCACCATCTTGGCATGTAGTTTATTGAGTTTTCACTTGAGACCCACATCTTGAAGTCTTTCAGTCATGTGCATCAGGTCAGTTATTGTATTTTTACTCTGCTATTCTGATAGCTTCTCAGCAACCTTCTCCTTTTTTGACTTACTTGCTGGTGATTTTCTTTTCTTTCTGGACATTCATTATGGAAGAGGACACATTCCTCCCTCAGTCTCATATCATTTGAATAGGAAGACTTTTGAATTGCCAAAAACTGGAAAAAAAATATACAGATGAACCATACCAGAAGTCCTGTACAAAATTTTTGTATATTTCTATGTGCTTCATTCACCTTTATGTCTTAATTTCATTGGATACATGTCATCTGTTTCCTGGGATGAACCTGAAAATGGTCCAACTGGATCAGTGCTCTATCCTGGTTAACAAAGAAACAAATAACTAAGTAAAAAAACAAACTCCTCAGTATATCCGGTATTGGAAATGAATAAACTTATGAACAAAACCAATACCAGCCAGGAAAGCAATACTCAAAAACGTTACTTTCTTTAACATTTGTTTACCGGGAAAGTCCAACTTGGAACAAAGCCAATTTTCAGTGGAGGCCTGGGGAGAAGCACTCCAGATGCATGTCTTTGTGACATGGGAGGAAACCGGAGCACAGGAGAAAAAACACACAAATGCAGGGAGGACATGCAGACTCTGCACAGAAGGCACTCCTGCTGAGAATCGAACCGGAGAACCTCTTGCTGTGAGTCTGCATCTAATCTCTAATCAGATCTCATCTGAGTGGCCAAACCAAGATCTCAACCCTATAGCTGTGCCAGTGGGGAGTCTTATTGGGGATCTGGAGAAAGAGGGTGAAACCAGCCCCAGACTGACTGTGATCTCTATGTTCTCTTAAGGGAAATTGCACTTTACTGTGTGTGTACTTGTCATCCTCCCAGTGTGTACATTCCCCACTGTTGCCAGTGGTGATGATTGAGGCTCCTTGATTACTGGGCCAGTGTAGTGGGATCACAGATACATTAATAAATAATAACCCAGAAATATTATATCATCTCAATGCTGACAGAATCATACAGTACAACCCATTTTAATGTCCCTTTGCCTTCACATATTCTCAGCTCAAGAATCAGATACAAAGACTGAAAATTAGGAACACATTTTAAATATTTATCTTATATTTTCTGAAGGATATGAAGTCTGAAAACTCACATGCCTGTTATTTTTTAGTGAATACACTACACAACAATTTGCCAGAAAGCCAGAGGAACAGACCAAAATAACCTCAAATTCTTTGTTCAAAAATTTTTTTATAAAGCCAAGCTAATGGGAGGACAAAGGCCCATAATTGACAATTTTTAAATATTATTTTATTTTACAAATTTTTAAACAGGTAAATCAGTTGGGCAAAGTGTTTCTTTTAGGGGCAACCTGGGACCAGTGTTTGGTTAAATAACCTGCTCAAAGTCACACAGTAAGGAAATGGAGAAGGAAGGATTCAAATCTTATATTTGTTTTACTACAGGAAGCAGTTCATTAACAGCTGAGAACGTTAACTATCAGGCAGCTATAATTCACTTAAAAAGTTAATAGAACAACAAGTTTTCCATTGGCATGCATTTCCAATAACAAGAGCTACAGAACTCTAATGATTGGCATTGCAGACTGACTGTAATCCTCTGGGATTTACCAGAAAATGAAGTCATGGTCTGGCAGGCCTTAATGCACAGAACTAAGGGTCTAAGCTGTTAATGAACTACTTGATGTTGTCAAAGGTGCAGGAACTGAGTATTTCTACCTCTGTTTGCCTTCTGTGTGACTCAAAGCAAGTCACTTAACCAAACAGTGACCTTGAGTTGCCCTCAAGTGGGTTTACAGGGTATGTGGGTAGCAGCATAGATGTTATTTTCTGTGCAAGAACTATGAACCTCTAATGATACAGAGTCTGTCAATGATCTAGGACCATTGTTATGGTCTGAAAATAGACTAGAATGGGAACATGTATATAAGGAAACAACTGCCAGAAGTATAGTAGAAGAGATAAGTCATTTAAAGTTGGGAAATCCTAGGGAAGAATGTTTGACCTAGATAATGGAAGAGAAACAAGATAAAAATAATTGATATTTTCAAAATGATGCTAGGGGATGACATTTCTACAATTTCCTCTTTGGAGGAGGATAATGTAAGTGGGAATGGTGCCATATGTGTATTGGACAAGGGAATGGGAGATGGGTAGGGTAGGTTAATACATGTGGGGGAACAAAAGGATAAGAACAAATATTTACAATATGAGGAAAGGAATGATACATTTGTTCATATTTTTTCCTGAGGTTATTGTGGTAAATGATTCAAATGGGGCATTTACAATAAAATAAAATAAAACAAGACAAATAAAAGAAGGTAGACAAGGCAAATGGAAAATAGCAACAGGCGTGGAAGAATAAGGAAATAGTAAAGCAAAATGAAAGTGATATTGATTAACTTAACATTAGATATAGTATAGAAGGTAGAAATAAAGTAAAAGAGATGGTTAAAAAGAATATATTTTAACACTGGGAGAATATCATTTGTCTCATTTGAATCAGCAATTAAAGCCTTTGACCTCTATGAATAAAGAAAGCATTACTCTTACAGCACTAAGTTGTGTAAGACTTGAGGAAATACCAAGAATGTGTCAGAAGTTAATAAAGGGTAAAATGATTATGGATAATTAATTGTAATGGCTGGAACTAATAACATATATATTCCTTTGGAATATATGAAACAACCTATTATTAAATTACATGTGATTTATTTGGAAAAATGAGTAAAGTTAAACATTTTGTGAAATTCCACCATGCTCTGCTTTTTTGAATTATGAATTTACAAAAGCAAAAAAATATATAAAAAAGAAGACAGGGATATTTAAAAAGGTTTAAGGTAATAACATTACAGGAATAAATTTTGGTAAATGCTGATACATATTTGAAAGATCCATTACATTTCAGTGAAAATCTAAACAGACTTTTGTCACAGCTATTAAAGAAAAATATGAAGAATTATTTTTAGAATCTCTTATTCATGATGGGGAGGAGGAGAAATAATTATAAGTAAATGTAGAAATAATGTACATTGTCTGCTTGCAAATGCACAAAGTCTAAAGAGAAAAAAAAAAGAACTGGAGTTCATAGTAAAACAATACCAGTTACATTTGATTGCCATTACGGAATTATAGGACTGTAGTAATGTGAACTTTCAAGGCTTTAAAAATATGAAATTATGAGAAAGAAAATTACGAAAGGAAAGGAAAGGTTATACTACCTGTGCATTCATCAGTTGCCAGTTATATGAATGGTATAAATGAGGAAAAAGAGGTCTTAAGCGCAATATTAAAAGTCACACCATGGGGTGAATGTAGAATTATGGTGTCTTACAGAAACTCGAACAAAAGCAGTTTACTACAGCAATCCTTTATTTAAGCACTGGAGAGATGCTTAGATGGTCACACAACATTGATTTTGTGTGATTTTAATTACCCAGCTATCAAATGAAGCATAAGTTCATATAAAACTTATATGGAATCATATTTTTTAGAGCTGATGAATGATTAAATTTGCTCTCAAAAAGTGGAAATTCCAACAAGAAATCTAAATATTTTATACTTATTATTGGTGAAAAAAATGTATTTGTTAGTGTCAGCACCCTTGGGAAACTCTGAGCATAATATTATTTTTGAGATGGTGAATATCTATATCTATGTCTATCTATATCTATATGTATATCTGCATCTATATTATATTATCGTACAATGAAAATAGTGAATGCTATTTCATCATACCGATATCTAAACAACAAAATATCGAACAAATGGAACAGCAAATTTTTTCCCAGGGAAAAAATTCGCTGCTCCGTAAAAAAACAAACAAAAAAAAAAAAACCTTAAATACAAATTTAAGTGGGGGGCTTTGCCTCCACACCCCCCATTGTGGGGGGCTGTGCTCCACACCCCCCTACTTAAATATACCAACTCTGAGATCGCACCATAGTGGAGGAAATGGCAAAGTCACGAAGACGGCCCACCAAATTATTTCCCTGGAAAAAAAATTGATGTTCTGCTACTTCACTATTTTGCCATTTCGACAGTATCGGATCGACTAAATAGCATTTGCTATTTAGTCCATTCGATACTGTCATATAGATCCCGTATATCTATCTATCTATCTATCTATCTATCTATCTATCTATCTATCTATGTTATATATTCATATGAAAGTAGACATTATGATATGAGTAAGCTTGATAAGGGTTACTTATAGAGAATTTACTCAAGGTTGATTAGCAATATGTTACTATAGGAGTATATAGAGATTGTGTCTGGAAGATGAAATTCATTTGTACTACATTTTTAGAGGGAACTAGTAAAAGTACTAAAATGTGAAGGTTGTCAGGAAAACCCTGGTAGAATAAATATTTGACTAGAATTCTGATATATATATATATATATATATATATATATATATATTATAGCATACAGCATACAATAATTTTTTGAGCAATATTACCAAGAGACTTAAACAGGGATTATATAACAGAGAAAGAAAATATGAGGATTCATTAATTGATACTGACAATAATAAAAAATAAGTTATTTAAGTATCCAGCCAAAAGAAATGGAAAAAAGTCTTAACATATAAACCGAAGATCAAAAAAAGATGCCCATGGAGTTAGACTACTCTCAGCAAACCACTTTATTAAAACAATAAATGTTAAGTGCTTTCATCCCCTTCTAATTACGGACTTCTTCAGAACTGCACATTTTTGGGAAAACAAACAAATAAATGACCTCCTCACTGTCATATGATTCTTATCTAGGAAATTCATTGGATAGAAGCAACTGGGATTCCTAATTGCATATAACAATAAATAATAAACAAGAACAGTTGCCTTAAAAAACACAAGTAAATTCTCAACTTTAATATGCCACAATTTTAAAACTCTGGCAAGTGAGAGTGTTTTGTTCAGCCAAGGCAAGGAGTTGGCATTAAACTTTGATTGCCACCAAAGTTCCCTAACCTCTAATAACTCCTCCCAGGGGCTGAACCTAGGACTGTCCTATATCCTTTCCAAAATGAAGAACAAAAATGAATGATCAGAATAAGATGAAGTATGTCTAGCAAAGGCATTGTTAATTTTCCCCCTCAAAATATCCAAATTGTGTTCATAGATGCATTCATGTAAACTATGCTTGGTTTTACCAATGCAGAATGTATTGCTTTTCCTACAAACTGCAAAGTAAACAAATCCCTTAGTGCCACAATTGGCATAACATTTAATGGACAGAATTGAAAAACGTGCAATAGAAATTTCATAACCTTCCAAAATGAAGGCACATTGGGTACACATATTGCACTTGTAACACCATGTCGGTTGTTTTTGACTATTAGGTCTGATTTTAAACTCTCTAACATTTTTTTAATGTTAATAACTTCCTAAAAATCACTTTTGGTGCACTCCCCAAAATCTCGTTAAACCACTGTTATATGTGAAAATATCCTAGTTGTTGTTAACAATATCTGCATGTAGTAGCAATCAGTGCTAAAAGTCAGACATAAAGCTCTGTTAGGGCTGGAAGAATTAACCTGCAAATCATTACCACCTAGGGAAGACCATTATTACCCAACAGTGGTATATAAAACCCAATGTTCCTTCTGTTGACTGATTCATCATCTAACAAATTGTTGAGATAACCTCTCCTCTGTACCATGCTTTTTAGTATTTCCATTTATTGTAAACATCCTGTTTCCTCTGATATCATTATTGCTAGCTGAACCATCTTACCCTTCACCAAAGATTTTTTTCTGAAAGTGTGGGTGACAACTTATGAAGTGTAAAAATGAATTAGAATAAGTCAATTTCCTATAAAGGCTTGGGGGAAATTTACATGAATGACAGTACTTATAAATCTTAACATATACACATATTAAATCATGAATTGATTGTGTATAAGTAAATTTCATAAAATCAGTAGATGAATTAATGTATTCAATAAATCGCTGGAGTTTGTCCAGATATTCGACCTAAAAATAACTATATCATCTAAAAAAGGAAATACAAACTCCAACAATCCCTAGATACTGAATTAAAAATGAAATACTGTGCCTAGTATGCCATAATCAAATTTGTATAAGTGGGGGCACAATGCACCTCCCACAGCCATGCCTGTTCTTTGCTGGTAAAATTCACCTTCAAAAGATACAAAGTTGGGGGCGTGGCTAGCATGCTAAGCAGATAGCAGCACAAAACTTTTGCTCTACCTTTAAATATTTTTTTCTGACAGGATTTTATCAAATTAACATCAAGAACCTGAAACAAATTGATTTCTGTAGATCTTCAGTTTGTTTTGATATAGGAGGTTTGAAGAAATTTGGTTTAGAACTTTATTTTTAGAAATTCTTCTGTCAGAAAAAATATAGACTGTCTTAACTGAGTCACTTGAAGACTTCTCTTCAAGACAACTCTATGAAGAAGGAATTTCAAACTATTGTTTCCAGTATTCAAGATATTTACGCAAAAATTTATAATTTGGAACATATAATGGACAATATGAAAAAAGTAAAAAGGAAATAGAACTTCTGAAGGAAATTATCACAAAGCATTCAGATCAAATTACAGCACTAGAATAATCTGTTAATGAACTGGATGGAAGACAAACAGAAAATGAGAACCAGATTGATTTTCTTCTAAAACAAAATAATATACTACTAGAAAAAGTAGAAGACCTGGAGACCCAATCAAGAAGAAATAATATAAGGATTTATGATATCCCTGAAAAAATGGAAGATAACAACTTGATTCAATTTTTAGAGCTCTGAATTTGCCTGAATCCTTATCATTTGACATAGAAAGAGCCCACAGATCCATCTTGGATATCTCTGTATTAAAAAATCCTTTGGCTTCAAGATTCATCATTGTGAAATTTCTGTCAACACAAAACAAGGATTTAATCCTCAGAGCTGCTTGATCAGGAACCCCAATTCAGGTAAATGGGAAAAGTGTCAGATTTGATAATGGTTACACCACTTCAGTGATGACAAAAAGGAAAGCACATGTTCCTCTTATTAAGAACTTGAAGAAAGTTGGCATTAAGGCACAAATTATTTTCCCAGCTAGAATTAAAATTACACTTTCAGAAGGTCAGAGAATCTTTAACTCTCTTGAAGAAACTATGTACTTTGTCAAAAACAAAAACCTTCTACATAAAGTAGAAGATATGGTTATATCCCTACCCAGTCTTAAAAGACAAGCTATTGGGAATACATCAAATACTAAAGAAAAAAAGCAATAAAAAGCCCCAAGACAAATAATATATTTGAAGCTTTGAGCTATGATGTGCTGTGAAGAAGATACATTGGAATATTGTATATAATCATTCCTAAAAGGTAAGCTTTTTTTCCCTTTTTTTTCTCTCTGTCTTAAATATATGAAATAAATTAGATAAGATAGGGCTTTTAACTATAGTTTGCTTCAGGGGGTTAATCACAGTCCCTTTTTTATGCCCTGTTACTCTCACTTTAATTAAAAGTTACATATATGACTAAAAAGATATCCTAGACCTGAGTTTTCACTTCCCTGTATTTAACCCTTTCATATTTAGTACAGTATAAGTCTTTCAGATGTCATATTATGTGCATATTGATGCCTTTAGATGTAATTGGGAAAATGTTTCTGTAGTTGTACTTCAATGTGAGGGATATTTGGTGATTTTGAATGTCTCACTGGACAATATAGTGCAGTGGGAGGCTCTGAGTATGGGTTATGTAACTGAAAGCTGATTTGATATACAGAGAAGTGATGACAGAGCTGCCAAGTGTCCTGGAGTCTTACTTTCCTTATTGAATGGTGTACTGGGTAAATTGGGCTGTTATTTGAGAAGGGTGTCCTGCCTTTGGTATTTGGGTAGTTTGTGCTGTTTCCCTGCTGGGAGTGGGTAATGGGGAGTGATTACTGAAATGCAATTTTATTTTAAAATTGTTATATACCATAACAAACATTAGCCTGTTTTCTGTTCCTTTCCTTCTGCTTTGTATGCTGCTGAGAAAACCATTTGCTCGTTTTGCACGGGATATTCATCAGTATGCAACTATGCCTCTTAAATTTCCTACTGGAACTGTTTAACCCGCTTTCCTTATTTGAAGCTCCCCTGACATGGATAAAGAAGAAGAAAAAAAAAGAACCACGAAAATGTGGAATTACGGCTATGGGAAACTGTGACCTTTGACCCAATGCACTTCCTGCTTCACATTGTCCGCACAGAGAGAAATGATACAATGAGGAATTGAATGAAAGCAATGAAATAATAGCAAATAAACATTATTTAACACTGAATCTTCATTATTTTATTTATAATCTATGTTGGGTGATATAATAGCTGCAATACAATGCATTTGCATACTAAAATGGTGAAATAAAGAAAAGGAAAGGGAAAGAAAATAAAAAGGGGGGGGGCTCTTTCTAATTTTGGAAACAAGAAGCTCAACAAAGTAATAGAATTTATAAGACATGAATAGTGAGTATGAACTTGTGATTCTTAATATATTATAGTAAAACACTTCATCTTTTAATTGTGCTTTATAAAGTTAAATAAGCATAACTCTCTTTGGTAACAAATTTAGCTATACTAAATGTCTCTGATAAACACAAAGGCATACAATGATGTCTAAACCTAGATATATATATATATATATATAATACTGCTATAATAACTAACATTGAATTAGCTTCTGTTTAATACACTACTATAGATGAAGCTTCAAGGCAAATGTATATATCTTATATGAAAGAAGTGAATACACTGCTGCAGCATGGACCAATTCCACTTTAATTTTTAGAAGAGTCCACAATGAACACAACTGACTCCAAAGCATACACAGCCAACACAGATTGAGCGCTTTCTTCCCTTCAACCAGGGACTTATGAAGATATAAAGTCCCTGGTTGAAGGGAAGAAAGCTCTCAGTCTGTGTGTGCTGTGTATGCTGTGGAGTCAGTTGTGTTTGTTGTGGACTCTTAGAAAAATTAAAGTGGAATTGGTCTGTGCTGCAGCAGTGTATTCACTTCTTTCGTAAATGTATATATCTTAACTTGTTATTTTTTCTTGTTAGGTTTTCTTTTTAATTCAACATGTATAGCACTATATAAGTAAATAATAGAAAGTATTTGTTTTTCAAGAGGAAATATGTCATTAAGAATGGTATCTGTGTATTTAATGTTATCGCTGAGGGGTAATGACTTTGTGGTAGTTTTGCCAGATTATAGGTTTTGCACACCTTTGTAGTGACTGTTTTAAAACAGAATGGCATCACTATTAGTTGTATTCATAAGACGAGACTTCTATAACCAACGTTTTTAAAACTAAGAGACCAAGGTGAAGCTGTTTTAGAGATGACCACAGTGACTGCTTAACCATAAATGTTTTAGCTAAACACAGGAGAGTAATATTATCAGTTTAATACTTTATACCCAACCAAGTAACACAAACTGAGAAATCAGAAAGCAGGCTGGTGTTACAAGAAACAAGGATAAAATTTATTCTTAAGCGCTTTCGTCACAGATTACAGAAAAAAACAGAGTGCCTCCACCCCACTCCTTAAATACTCATTACAAACACATTACAAACCAATTTGTAAAAAACACCATAGGCATTTAAAGGTACAGACTCCCTATTTGCTCCACAATTATACATGCAAGATAAAAACAAACTAACTATAAAACATGATTCAACATGTACTTTAAACTTAGTATTTTGACAAAAATCATAAAGTGAACAATTGAATAAAAAATCAACAATTAGAGGAAAAAATCAATAATTAGATAAAAAATTTGATAAAAAAATCAGCTTTTAACCTCAAAAAGCTGGTTATTAAAACCATTTCATTCAACCCTGGAAAAATATTGGCGTTGACCCTTAATTGCCATAACAGTTCTATTGCAAAAACACCAAAACAAACCTCAAAAGTTCTGGGCAGGAATAAACAAACTACTACACCCAGGCCAAACCACCACTCCTCCCCCTCAGCTTTTCAACAAAAATCCCCAGTAGATATTGCTAAAAACTTAAACAGCTTCTTCACAGACACTATCCAGTCTCTAGCCAGCCAACGACTCTAATTCTAATCCAGCCACACCCAGTGCCCAAACATACTTTACCTTCCAACCTGTTCCTACTCAACTTATTCATGCCCTACTTAAGAAACTAAGACCTACCACCCTGGCTGCCAACCTCCTCCCAGCAGACTATCAGCAAAAGGCTGCTGACACCATAGCATACCCCATCTCAATCTTGATCAACAGAGCTATATCAGAAGCTACTGTACCCACTATATGGAAAATCTCCTATGCCATACCTCTACATAAAGGAGGCAGTTCGACTGAACTGTCAAACTTTAGACCCATAGCTATTCTGTCACCTCTAGCTAAAATTACGGAGACATGTGTACACATACAGCTCAGGGACTACCTCACACAGAGCAAGCTGTTGTCCAACTTTCAGCATGGCTTTAAGCCGCACCGCAGTACTACTTCTGCCCTCCTCTCTTTCTCTAACGTCATTAACCACAACTGCAATAATAACAAACTATCCTCAGCACCCTTTCTAGATCTATCCAAGGCTTTTGACATGGTTGACCACAAAATGCTTATAAATACCTTGAAGGCCTTCTCCGTAAACAACCATGCACTCCAGTGTTTTCAATCCTACCTGCAGGGCAGGCAACAGGCAGTCCTATGACAGGACAAGCTATTATCTTGCCTACTCATCACATTAGCAGTCCCCCAGGGCTCGATACTAGGACCCCTTCTTTTCTCTATCTTTATCAATGACCTTCATTCAGTCATCCCAGATGCTACCTGTATTCAATATGTAGATGACTCCACCTTGATTTGTTCTGACACCTCACCAGCTACTTTATTCACATTAACCCAAAATACCTTCAATACAGTTTAAAATGGCTCTCCAATCAACATTTAATCCTTAACCCCAGCAAAACTGCTCCTCTTCTCCCCCATATGCAGGACCCCCCTCCGCCATCTTTCAACATAACCACTAACAGTGGCACTATCATCTCCCTAAGAAGCCCAAACTAAACTACTGGGTGTCATAGTTGATAACCTGAAGTTTGATGTGCATATCAATCAAACTATCAAAACCATTAATGAAAAACTTGGCTCTCTTTACAGAATCAAACCTTTCCTTACCCCACTTGCTAGAACTGCAATTGCCCATTCCCATCTACTATCAACTCTTGTCTATGCCTCCCCTTTATTCTCCAACTTAAACAAAACAGATCTTAATAAACTATCATCCTGCTATAACCACATTGCCAGATTTGCCACTGGCACAGCCTACTGGACACACCACTGTCACAACCTAAATCGCATAGGATGGCTTGAATTGCCTAGCCTGCTGCAGTTCAACCAGCTAATAGTAGCACATAAAGTCCTTTACAAACCAGAAAATACACCTGCACTAAAAATATTATCAGCCCCTAAACCAGCACCCAGCCATTGCGATTATCCACTAGACTCCTAGTTCAAACATACAAATCCAACTACTGAGCTGGGGACTCTCTGTTTGCCAGCTCTGTTGGAAAAACATGGAACAGACTCCCAGCTGACTTGACCCTAGAGCTCTCACTAACTCATTTCAAAAACAAACTCAAGAAATACTTCAAAACTCATTGGTTATGTCCTTGCACTATCCTCAACTAGTGACCTCTCTATTTCTTAGGTGCCTTACCTTTGTTCTACCACTCCATTTCAGGAAGGGTCAATTGTATAACTGCTGCTCAATGTGTCTTAAACCTGAATGTAATGTTATGTATATACAACTTTGAAAATAATGGTATGTTTTGTAAAGTGTTTTATAATAAGTTAGTACTATATGTGCTAAATGCTGGTATTGCTTATGACTGTATTCTACTTGAAACTAGCATTTACTAAATGTTCAATGTGTATTATTATCTTGGAGCTTTTCTCCCTGGGCCTCCACTGAAAATGGACATATATCCAGTTGGACTATCCCGGTCAACAAATATAAAAGAAAACAAATAAATGGTATATAAAATTAAAGGTTGATTGGAAACATAGCTTCTCAGTGTAACAGAATATACACATTATTCAGTATGTAATGGGTAATTTAGATGGGAAACTGGTTGAATTGGGACCTTGAACTTCATATATCTGTTTTTCATGTATTAAAAGGCAAAGAAAGGGAAGACTGAAAGGAAGAAATGAAGAAAAAGGGAAAAATAAAGAAAAAGGGGAAAACATGACTAAGGATGAAATCTGCGAATGAGTAGTAATCATTATAAATAGTTTCTCCAAGAAAATACCCATGTCTGACAAGGTGGTGAAATTATAAAATTAAGATAGCTATCCAGAAATTAACATGTGAGTTTTAACTTATATCTCAATAAGAACCTGTGCTCATTTGTTGGGCAATGAATGGATAGTCTAATGGTCCAAATGATTCTTAAATATTATTTAAAGGTATTATATACTTAAGTTCATTATATATTTTTTCTATACTCAGGTCACAAACATTCACAAAAATGGTATATGTCTTGACCCTATAGGTCTCGTCTTTATGTGAGTATATCATACAGTTCTCCCAAGGTTAAATTATTTCTTTTTGGATGTTTAGCACTCATAATTTAGATTTAGATGTTTAAGATCTTGGAAGATGGCATTCATAACTTTATTATAATATATACTCATATAAAAATATGACATGATACCTTATTTTAGATTTATTTCAGACCCACTGTCATGTTGATTTGAATGTATTATATTACTCATAAGATGACCTAATTCATGTTTCATACATATATAATTGCATGTTTATATCTATATGGGTATCATACATATAAAGATTCTATAAATCTATTACTAGACAGGTAAAGTTGTTCTTAAGTTGTTCTTAAATAATTGGAGTAACCATATATTAGAACTAAAAATAGCTATTGTGAAAACAAATTAATCTGTGCAAGTAATGTTTTAGTATCTCAAGGCTAAATTAAAGACCTGACATGATATCATAAGAATAAAGTTCAAAGCAAACTAGAAGGCTTAAGTGAACAGTATATAAACTAATATTAAGGACTACACCATATAGACCTAAAAGGGTGTGTTTTTTTCTCTATTCTTATTATAACTTATATAAACATAGGGAGAAAAACAGAACAAAAGGAAAGAAAAAAGGACAGAAAGGGTAGAGATAGAAAGAGAGGAAATGAAAGGGAGGGAAAGAAGAAAGGAGAGAAAAAGAAGAGAAAGAAGGAATGGGGAGGAGAAGAAAAGGAAAAGAAAGTGAGAAAAAGGGGAAGAAAGAGAAAAAGAAGAGAAGACAAAGGGAAAAGGGAAACAAAGAGAAGGGAAAAAGGAAGAAAAAGAGGGAGGGAAGGAAAAAAAATAAAAAAGAGACTAACAAATCTAATTAGTGCAGTAGCAAGGAATGCGCAGGATGTAATACCTTTGTGTGTGTGTGTGTGTGTGTGTGTGTGTGTGTGTGTGTGTGTGTGTGTGTGTGTGATTTATTGTCTTTTGGATGAAAGATTGTTTATTTTTAATTGAGAATAAATCATTCTTTAATAAGGTTATAAATACAGTGGATATGAAAAGCTTACACACCCCTGTTAAAATGCCAGATTTTTGTGATATAAAAAAATGAGACCACAATAAATCATTTCAAAACTTTTCCCACCTTTAATGTGACCTATAATCTGTACAATTCAATTGAAAAACAAGCAAATATGTTATGGGAAAAAATATAAAAAATAAAAAATGTACAATACACTAGTTGTATAAGTGTGCACCAAAAGTAGCTAGTAAATACCTAGAGCTAATTACTTTATTATCAAAGGGAGATAGAATAATTGCAGGTGATTTTAATTGTATTCTATGTCAACAAGATACTACTAAAGATTGAAGAATTTATATCTCAGCAACAGCAAAACAAATAGTTATATTGAAACTACATATTTAAAAGATATATATGAACTAAAAATTTTGAATTCTTTAAATTATACACATTATTCATATAGATTCGGAACACAAACAGTTATAGACAAAGTATATACATCTGATAGAATATTTTTCAAAACACAACTAGTCTCAGTAATTGCTTGTCTGTTGTCTGACCAAATTCTATTGTTTTTAATATTAGTATTAAACTAAGCAATCTGATATTTTGGCAAAGAATTCCAGCCTATATTGTTAAAATAATTGGCTTTAAGGAGTGGCTAATAAAGGAAATAAATACTAGTCTAGAAAAGAATGATAAATATGATACTCCTAAAGTTATCATTTGAGATACATTAAAGGCATATCTATATAGAGGAATTAAGAGTTGGTATCTGAATAAAAGAAAAGAATGGGATAAAGAACTATTAGGTTTACAAATGAGAATAAATAATCTGAAACGTACCCTTAAAGCGAATGATATAAACATAAATTCTGAACTAAAACAGCTAATCAGCGATATGTTATGACAAGATTACCTCAGGGATTTCAAATTAGTCCATTTATTTTCCACCAGACAGTAGGATCCATTCTGCAACATTTGGAAAAGGATGATTCAGTGTTACACTACATTGATGTCATACTGATTCAGTCTGAAACAGTAGAAGAGCATGTACGGCTTCTTAAAAAAGTTTTTCACTCTTTACAGCAAGCAAGGTTATAGGTTAAAAGTGAAAAAAATCAGTTTATGTCTCAATAAGTTAAGTTTCTAGGTACTATTATAAAACCATCAGGAAGGTCTCCTTGCCCTTTGCACATGCAAGGCATTTTATAAATGGAAAAAACACTGACTATAGCAGATCTACATAAATTCATGGGAATCATGAATTACAATAGGGAATTTATAGAGGATTATGCAGCAGTGGCTACTCCTCTGTACAAAATGTTACAAGAACAAAAGAGCTCCACCTTTTTAGAGTGAGGACCCCATGAGGATGAGGCATTTTCACAAATAAAAGTAAAGTTAGCACAAGCTACAGAATTAATAGCACCCACACCAAAGTTGCCATTTGTGCTACAGGTAGCAGCAGGGAAGAAAACATTATCTGTGGTGCTATTACAGGAATGGCCACATGGTGTTGATGACAGAATGGGAAAAAACATTACTTCCAGTTACTTTCTGTAGTAGAAAGATGACCTCAGTGGAATTGGGTTACCACCCTTGCATACAGCAGTTATTAGCCATTTACTGGGGTATTAAGCAAACTGAGTATCTGACTCTATTTTCTGGTATTATAGTACAAACACCACACCAAACAGTGAAAGCTCTGGTAGACAATTTTGAAATGAATAAATTCACAGATAGTATTAGTCAGGCAGTCTTTGTAAAATGGATGGCACTGTTCAGAATGAAAACTGTCACAATTCAGACAGGGGACAAATATTATTTGTCAAATCACATGGGATATGAAGGAAAACACCATAAATGCCTAAAAAAAAATAATGTCACTGGACGTACAATTTCTGGCAACTGATTTTGACCACTTTAAACCATCCGTCTTTGTAGATGGAGCATGGTATTGGAACAAAGGCAAATTCTGGACAGGATTTGCTGTAGTTCCGGAAAATCCACAGATGGGTTCTCCTGAACTAATCAAGCTATCAGGACATATGTCAGCTCAAAGAGCTGAATTGGAGGCAGTACTGTACGTGGTAAGGTATTAAAATCCTGTTGACACTTTCTCAGACAATGCTTATGTAGTAAATTCTTTAAGACTGCATATGGACACCTGGATAAGGCAAGGATTTGTAGATAGTGTAGGCAAACCATTACACCATGCTAAAGTATTAAGACATACATAAAGTTATAACAATGTCAAATCATCAAGGAGAGTACAGCATTTTAAAAGTAAAAGCACACCAAAAACTAACAAGTGAAACTTTCAGGATAAATGCATTGACTGACTCATTAGCAAAACAAGCACAAAGTGGGGAAAAACTTTTGGGTATGCGTACACTGATACAGACGTTAGTGCCTTAAAAACAGAAGTTAGTACCATAAAAGAACTAGACCAACAATCAATTAAGGAAGATCTCATGAATATTCAAAGAAAGCAAGGTTTAAAAGAAGAACTAGACTAATGCATGACTGCAGGAGTACTGCCAAAGGAATACTGTGTATATCCCACTACAGAAGGGTTAAGGTTGCCTTATGTGCCATATCAGTTGGTCAAATTAAATCACCAAATACAAGGACATGTAGGAGCTGATAAGTTATGGGCAGTTGTAAAAAAAAATATTTGGCCCCAAATCTAAAAAAAAGTCTGTAGGCTAATTGTAGAAGAATGTCTAATCTGTTTACAGGTAAATGATAAAAGCAAAAAAAAAAAAACTCAGTTACATCGGGTGCAGCCAGCAGATGGGCCATGGTATGCAGTTCAAATAAACTATGCAGGTCCTTTGCTAACAACAACAGGAGGGTATAGATACCTACTAATAGTAGTGGATGTTTTTTCAAAATGGTAGCAATTCCTACCAAAACCATGACAGCAAAGCCAGCAGCAGAAACATTATGGAAAAACATTTTCTGTCATTGGGGGTGGCCTTGTGTCATAGAATCAAATAATGGTCCACAGTTTGTTAGTAATCTCATTAAGCAAATGTGCAATTTGTTGGGCATACAGCAAAGATTTCATGTACATACCATCCACAATCCAATGTCATAGTAGAGCACATGAATCGGACGTTAAAAGAATGTCTAAAAAAGGCATGCTTGGAAAAAGGCAATACTTGGTACAGCATTTGCCTAGCATTTTAAAGGGTATTTGGGCAACACCAAATAGCAATAGCAAAATGGGTATTTCACCATATGAAATAATGACAGGTTGTAAAATGCCCATACAACTATCATTTGATCTGGATATACCTAATGATAGGCCTATGTTAGAAATCAGTAAGCATCAGCAATGGTTAAAAAGGCTTACAGAAATATGTGATTACAATGCAAGAGAGCAAGCATTCCACCTATGGAGAAAGGAGACAATTTTCCCACCTGAAGAAAACCTTCCCTGTGGAACAAAAGTATTGGTAAAAATGTTCCAAACAGAAGGTCCATGGGATAGCAACTGGCAAGGCCCTATTGAAGCAGCAGAACAAACTGGACCCTTAATATATAAAATCAAAGGAAAAAAGAAAAACAAAATAATGTTGGTACATAAAGATCAGTTAAAAGTTATTTAAACTAGTGAGCAATGTAAATCTGACTAAGTGCATTCTCTTGTAGGTCCCTCACAGAGAAAACATAATGAAAGTGACATGGATTAAAATGTATCCTTTTGGAAATACAGTTTCGGATGACCAAAGGCAAAATGATTCAGCAATGGAACTTCTATTTAAAGGATGTTTTTTAAAGCGATGATAGCTATCATGCTAATTATTATTGTATTACTTAGCATTAAATTGTACTTACAACCTGTTAATCAAATTGTAAGGTTATGAGAGAGAGAGAGTAAAGATATGTGGAAAAATGAGCATGATCGGTCACCATCTTTTAATACATTTTTGACAAGACAATGCTGGTATGCAATAAGCATGAATGTTTCTGATTGCTGGGTTTGAAGTTTAATACCTAAAATAGCAGGGGTAATGCCCCTGGTGCCAATTCCACTAGATACTTCCAATAACTGGAGAGTATTAATAAGGGTGGGGTGGGAGGTTGGCGTAATGGTTAAGGCACTTACCTTAGAAACACAAGGTGCAGGGTTTGATTCTGACATGGGGTAATTGGCTAGGCTTAAAATGGCCCATAAGGGCAGTTAGCCTAGTACTAACCTATGAGCCTATGAACCTATGAAATGAAACAGGAGACCAAATCATAAATGTACAGCTACGTAAAGCAAGGGTACAGTTATCTGCTATAGTACAGGGAATTACATGTTTTCAGCAAAATGGAACCATCTCAGTGGGTGACAGTAATTGCACTGAGATGGCTGCAATAGTAAACATTCATAAACATGTACCAGAATATGGTGAATTTTCATCATGGATTTCCTATTTTAGTACCAGCCATGGGTCAATTATTATTAAGTAAAACAACAGTACATCATTTCTCATACCACATTAAAAATGAGTGCAAAGCCAAAGTTACATGTTGGCAAAACAAAATAAATAAAAATTTTACTGTAGTACATGATGCAACTCCTACTATGGAACAAGTAAATGGCAGTATAGTAAACAGCAGTGTTCCCCTGTCAGATGGATTATATTACATTTGTGGTAAATATGCTTATAAATGGTTATCAAAGGGATGGGATGGCACCTGCTATATAGGGTTAGTAGTACCATGCATCATGTAAAAGAGTTACCAAAGAGAAGCATCAGAAATGCAAAAAAGAAAAGAGACATATTACCTATAACTGAAAGTCCAGAAAATTCAGTAAACACCTTGGATACATCAAATATTTATCACCAAAATCTCAATTATTTAAAATTAAAAGATTTGGATCTAGGAGATGATGTAATTTCTGTTCTGGAGCAGGTATATTCCCATGGTATGGAGCAGCAAAAGCCATTTGGGAGTTAAGAAAACTATCCAAACTAGTTGAAGTATTAGCAAATGCCACTTTCAAAGCAATCTTTGACATTCACGAACTATGGTTTTACAAAATTGAATGGCATTAGATTACATACTAAAGTCCCAAGGGGGGACATGTGACCTAATAGGAGAACAATGTTGTACATTTATTCCAGATAAAACAGAGTCTGTAAAAGCGCATGAGGTCATTGCGCAAGTGTCATAACATACTACAAAAAACTAGAATGACAATTGGAGTGAGTGGTTTAGTAATCCATTTACAGGGTGGACAGGAATAAATTACCATATTTTTAATTGCTATTATTATTGTAGTGCTTGCTTGCATATTACTCACATGTATTAAAGTTTGCTTAACAGGGGTTAATCAACAAGTTACTGTTGTCAATTGTCATAATGAAAATGTATTACCAAACAATGATGAATTTGTCTCTCTTGTTTAAAATAAAAAGTGGAAACTGTTAGAGTGTGCTGAACAATGATTATAATCAAATCTGCTATAAATGCGCCAAATAATAAAAACATTACATAAAATGTTTGCTTGAATGTAGGTATAGAGTTTAGCAATGCAAAATGGGCATCCATACTATGTATGTGTTTTGAAGAAAGAACAACTATTAACAGACAGGCTTTTTCACAGCATCAGCAAAAAGCCTAAAAAGCAATGCTGGAAAGCAAGTATTTCATGCTTGTCTCATGTCAGCAGAACAGTTTAATAATGGACATATTTTTACAAAATCAGCAGTACGTGCTTTCTCACAATAAGTTTCTTTAAAAACATGTTTACTGACAATATCAGCAAAATACAGCAATATCAGCAAAAAAGTTTGATGTGAAAAAAGCCAGGGTACCTTTTTGGCTGGGCTTGTATAGGCGCCAGGGCCGATAGCCAAGTAACTACCTATGAACCTGTGAACCTATGCTTTCTTACAGATGAATGGACATGATCAGCAGGAAAACAATTTGTACGTGCTTTCCCACAAGACATTTACTTAAAAAAACAAGTCTGAAAAGTAAAATATTACATGGTTTTCTACAAGCCTCAGCAGAAGTGTTTCCAAGCAGATGTTTCCACATAAAGTCCAAAAAGAAGAAAACAGGATCTAAGAAAAATATAAATAGACTGTAGAAATTAAACTAATGTTAGAGGTATTCGTAGGAACACACTTGTTCCGAGGTCTTGTATAGGATGAATAATCATCCATGCTGATCATGAAGTAAAAACTTTGTACATCTAAGCTACAAGTTGTCGTAGTAGCATGTGTCATTTGTTATAAGAATAAGTTATTTATTAGTAACTGTGCTTACAGTAAAATAGTATTGTGCTGCAAAGTATAGTTTTTCATCAGTGCAGCTTGCAAGGCTCTGTGTTTTAAACAGACTGCAGATACAGTCATGCAAAACTCTGTGTCATAACCAGATTCTGATTCAGCAGTAAACAACCATGAAGACTTTGTGTCTTAAGAAGACTTTGGTTCCAGTACAGCACAGCAGCACCTTCATTGTTTAATTTTTCAGGGGATAGAACTTGAAATCGTTAACAGGATTAGAGATCTTGATAAAATTTTATATAATGATTATACATTTAAGTTTCATACAGATGATGTTAAAGCTAAAGCTTTAATGAAGATGTTAAAGGAAAACAACAGGATATTAAAGCAGATTCCCCAACCTGCTGACTCTTCCAGTCCCTGTTCTTTGATAAAGCTTAAAAAAATCACCCTTGCAGCTTTAAAAAATAACCCACTCAACTGTTTTCCCTGTTCTGCTTCCTATCTTTCTATACTGTTTTTTTTCACTTTGCAAACCAACTTGAAAAACCTGTAGCTGGCTCTGAAATTATGATGTCACATCTGCCATCTGCTCTTGCTCTAGCTATCGGAATGTTTCCTCCCCCAAAGTGATGTAATCCCCGCCTGATTTGCATGCTGTATAGAAGAGCCAGTGTTCCTCCCACATTGTGATGTCAGACTTGCCTTACCCAGCCCACTCAACCTAATAAAATCCATGTGGTGTGTGGAACTCCTTTTCATTGTACGTGCATCCTGTCGACTGCATTTGTTTGAGGCACTACTGAAAAGTTTGGATTGCCTGCATTTTCGTCTGCATTTTTTGATTCATTGATAAGATAAGTCTTCCTAGTGAATTAAAAATGTAATTCTACACACAGCCCCTGTTTAAATGCACTTCTAGCCCTTTTTTGTGCTGCCTGATATAGTTTATGCTTCTGTTTGAGGGTGCCACATGGTTCACTAATGTATGCTGCTGCCGACTATGTAGATTAGCCTTCTGTTCTATTTGCTTGCTGCATATATGTGTGTGAATTTTCTAGGGTAAGGAGTGCTTCCAGGTAATAATTTTTTATATATTTAAACTACTAGCATTGAGAAGCAGCACCTTTAGGTATTTCTGACTGATTTTTATTATGTTGGCGGGCTTAACTTGGCATATCCTAAAAAAGGCACTATGGTGACAAAGTTTTTGTCAATATTCAGAAGCCAAGTGGTGGTAAGTGCAAACCATCTCTTGAAAAGCATAGTGGCTTGTCGGTTATGTCTACCCATGCTGTCAGAGATTGGATCCCCTTGTTGTGACACCAGAAACTAAGCCATTTGGTGAAGTAGGTCATTTTCATACCCACCTGGGACACATGTATTCAGAGAGCTCCATGTCCCTCTTCATATAGTCCAGTGAGGTATCATGGACTATGACCGTCATACTGGTTCTTGTGTTTTAAAGCCACAAGTGTGTATTTGTGTGTGTGTGAATGCAAGCAAGGGGCAAGTGTGTGTGTGTGTGTGTGTGTGTGTGTGTGTGTGTGTGTGTGTGTGTGTGTGTGTGTGTGTGTGTGTGTGTGTGTGTGAATGCAAGCAAGGGGCAAGTGTGTGTGTGTGTGTGTGTGTGTCTGTGTGTGTGTGTGAATGCAAGCATGTGTGTGTGTGTGTGTGTGTGTGTGTGTGTGTGTGTGTGTGTGTGTGTGTGTGTGTGTGAATACAAGCAAGGGGCAAGTGTGTATGTGTGTGTATGAATGCAAGCAAGGGGCAAGTGCGTGTGTGTGTGTGTGTGTGTGTGTGTGTGTGTGTGTGTGTGTGTGTGTGTGTGTGTGCAAGTAAGGGACAAGTGTGTGTGTGTGTGTGTGTGTGTGTGTGTGTGTGTGTGTGTGTGTGTGCGCGCGCGCGCATGCATGTGTATGAATGCTTACTAAGCTGGGCACTAATCCCTACGTCACTCGATGGGTTGCCAACTGGCTTACTGACAGAACCCACGCTGTAAAAGTAGCCCACTCCAAATCCAGCTTCTGACAAGTCAGAGTACCTCAGGGGTCAGTCCTGGGACCGTTCTTGTTTGGCATCTACTTCTCTGAAGTACAGGCAACACTAAGGGATTCTGGCTAACAAAGTTCACAGATGACTGCAAACTGGGAGCCATTATTGAATCCCCAAATGTTGTGGCTACTCTAGAAAAGGGCCTTACAGAAACAGATGCTTGGTGCCAAAGCCATGGGCTCAAGCTCAGTGCCAAGAAATGTACAGTTATCCCCTTTGGGAAAATACATGTACCCATTCTGGGACATGCTACACTTAAAGAAATCCCAATCCCTCAGAGCTACATGCTTCAGGGATCTAAATCTTGTCATCACAATAAACAAATGCTGGAGGTATAGGTTCCTGATTCAGAGACTGCCCAGACTCTGGAATAGACTGCCCATAGATGTCAAGCAGACCACCTCTTTGGCCCTCTTCAAACAGAACATTGACGAATGGATGGGAGAAAGAAGTTAACCCCAGGGATCACGTCACTCACCCTGCTAGACAGGGGTCCAGGGTAGAAAATAGTGTGGGAAGTAATGGCCAGCGAATTGTTATGGCTAGGCTTGTATAAGCCCTAGGGCCGATAGCCTAGTACCAACCTATGAACCTATAGTTAACAGACTGCTGTCAGAAGGAAGAAGCCCTTGGGTCATTTTAGCTGTTGCCAAACAAACTTTGTATCTGTATGATAAGGGGCAAGTGTGTGCACATCTGTGTGATAAGGGGCAAGTGTGTGCACCTTTGTATAATAAAGGGCACTCTGCCAGTATCTGCTGAATTTTACAAAACCACTTTTATCTCTAAAGCTGTCCCAGCACAATCTGGTAGTTAGATGTAACTTTAAGTACACTATACTGGTATGTTCTTCATATACTGAATTGATAAAGTCTGTTTTGTGATTCATGATTTAGTGTTGAATTGTCACTTAATTCCTGAAGGTACTGGTGTGCCTTTGCTGGGTAATTTTTTCCCTGTGGTTGTGGAACTGTGTAGTTATAAAGACAGGGAGAATTCGATTGTTCCCAGGAGGTGTGGGCATGGTTGCTTAACCCTCCCCTCAAAACCGTAACACCTTTAGTTTTGGAGCCATGTTTGGATAGATTTGTATCAGGGTGATTGCAGTTTATAGGTCTCCTTTTTGCTGGGATTTATGTAAGACCCCTAAAGTGGGAAGGATGAAAGTTTAAAAATAAAACATCCTTCATGAAAGGTCTGAGGTGGAAGATTGTGTATGTGGTTATGCTGATAAGAACTGGAAATTCCTGTGTTAACACTAATGTACAGTAGACAGTTTATTGGACTGTACTGTAGAAGCTGAATCTGTGGACAGGTTTACTGGGCTGTGTAAAGTAGAGACTCTGCCAGTATCTGCTGAATTTTACAAAACCATTTTATCTCTAAAGCTGTCCCAGCACAATCTGGTAGTTAGATGTAACTTTACACTATACTGGTATGTTCTTCATATACTGAATGATAAAGTCTGTTTTGTGATTTATGATTTAGTGTTGAATTGTCACTTAATTCCTGAAGGTACTGGTGTGCCTTTGCTGGAATTTTTTCCCAGGTGTGGAACTGTAGTTATAAAGACAGGAAGAATTGATTGTTCCCAGGTGAGGGCATGGTTGTTTAACCCTCCCTCAAAGTAACACCTTTAGTTTTGCAGCCATGTTTGGATAGATTTGTATCAGGGTGATTGCAGTTTATAGGTCTCCTTTGCTGGATTTATGTAAGACCAAAGTGGGGATGAAAGTTTAAACAAAACATCCTTCATGAAAGGTCTGAGGTGGAAGATTGTGTATGTGGTTATGCTGATAAGAACTGGAAATTCCTGTGTTAACACTAATGTACAGTAGACAGTTTATTGACTGATGAGAAGCTGAATCTGTGGACAGTTTACTGGCTGTGTAAAGTAGGGCTCACTAGTGTTGGATTAAAGTACTTTAATAATGTTGTAGGTGGAAACATTCAATGGGTGCATTTCATGTAAAATTTGAATGGAGCTTTGATGTGTAAGATCTGTATAGGCATGTGTTTCTGTTTCTGATGTCTGCACAGCCAAAGTACATAATTACTTGTGCAGATCCAATAAGGCCTGGGGTCATTCTTGGTGTTGCCAAACAAACTTGTGGTTATGTGTGTGTAAACAGTGTGTGAGTTGAGTGAGTGTGGTGTGTGAGTTGAGTGAGTGTGGTGTGTGAGTATGATTGGGTGTTGAAATGAGTGTTAATGAGTGAGTTCTGAGTGGGTTAGTAGTACCATGCATCATGTAAAAGAGTTACCAAAGAGAAGCATCAGAAATGCAAAAAAAGAAAAGAGACATATTACCTATTACTGAAAGTCCAGAAAATTCAGTAAACACCTTAGCTACATCAAATATTTATCACCAAAATCTCGATTATTTAAAATTAAAAGATATGGATCTAGGAGATGATGTAATTTCTGTTCTGGTGCAGGTATATTCCCATGGTATGGAGCAGCAAAAGCCATTTGGGAGTTAAGATAACTATCCAAACTAGTTGAAGTATTAGCAAATGCCACTTTCAAAGCAATCTTTGACATTGCTGTCAAAATGACAGCCATACGAACTATGGTTTTACAAAATTGAATGGCATTAGATTACATACTAGAGTCCCAAGGGGGGACATGTGACCTAATAGGAGGACAATGTTGTACATTTATTCCAGATAAAACAGAGTCTGTAAAAGTACATGAGGTCATTGCGCAAGTGTCATAACATACTACAAAAAACTAGAATGACAATTGGAGTGAGTGGTTTAGTAATCCATTTACAGGGTGGACAGGAATAAATTACCATATTTTTAATTGCTATTATTATTGTAGTGCTTGCTTGCATATTACTCACATGTATTAAAGTTTGCTTAACAGGGGTTAATCAACAAGTTACTGTTGTCAATTGTCATAATGAAAATGTATTACTAACAATGATGAATTTGTCTATCTGGTTTAAAATAAAAAGTGGAAACTGTTAGAGTGTGCTGAACAATGTTTATAATCAAATCTGCTATAAATACGATGAAAAATAAAAACATTACATAAAACGTTTGCTTGAATGTAGGTATAGAGTTTAGCAATGCAACATGGGCATCCATACTATGTATGTGTTTTGAAGAAAGAACAACTATTAACAGACAGGCTTCTTCACAGCATCAGCAAAAAGCCTAAAAAGCAATGCTGGAAAGCAAGTATTACATGCTTTTCTCATGTAAGCAGAACAGTTTAATAATGGACATATTTTTACAAAATCAGCAGTACATGTTTTCTCACAAGAAGTTTCCTTAAAAACATGTTTACTGACAATATCAGCAAAAAAGTTTGACATGAAAAAAGCCAGGGTACCTTTTTGGCTGGGCTTGTATAGGCCCCAGGGCCGATAGCCAAGTAACTACCTATGAACCTATGCTTTCTTACAGATGAATGGACATGATCAGCAGGAAAACAATTTGTACATGCTTTCCCACAAGACATTTACTTAAAAAAACAAGTCTGAAAAGTAAAATATTACATGGTTTTCTACAAGCCTTAGCAGAAGTGTTTCCAAGCAGATGTTTCCACATAAAGTCCAAAAAGAAGAAAACAGGATCTAAGAAAAATATAAATAGACTGTGGAAATTAAGCTAATGTTAGAGGTATTCATAGGAACACACTTGTTCCGAGGTCTTGTATAGGAGAATAATCATCCATGCTGATCATGAAGTAAAAACTTTGTACATCTAAGCTACAAGTTGTCGTAGTAGCATGTGTCATTTGTTATAAGAATAAGTTATTTATTAGTAACTGTGCTTACAGTAAAATAGTATTGTGCTGCAAGGTATAGTTTTTCATCAGTGCAGCTTGCAAGGCTCTGTGTTTTAAACAGACTGCAGATACAGTCATGCAAAACTCTGTGTCATAACCAGATTCTGATTCAGCAGTAAACAGCCATGAAGACTTTGTGTCTTAAGAAGACTTTGGTTCCAGTACAGCACAGCAGCACCTTCATTATTTAATTTTTCAGGGGGTAGAACTTGAAATCGTTAGCAGGATTAGAGATCTTGATAAAAATTTTATATAATGATTATACATTTAAGTTTCATACAGAAGATGTTAAAGCAAAAGCTTTAATGAAGATGTCAAGATATTAAGTACAGTTTTTACAGGAGAACCAAAGATCCTAAAATTTATTTTTGTAGCTACAATAAGACCCATCATTGAGTATAATTTAATCTTCTGTTCCTTATTACACACTGATCTTGCATTGACTGAGTTAGTAGACATTCTGCTAAAAGAATAAGTTATATTAAGAAGTTATATGAAATAGAATTAAACAAATGAATATTTGTAGTATACTTTACAGAATAATGAGAGACAAACTATGTTTGGCTTTCAATGCTACAGTAGATGAGGAACTGAGGGCACATTTAGGCTAGATTTGAAAGAACAATATCCTGAAATAAGATATAGGGGACTATTTTTAAAGTAAATAAAAATAGAACTGTAAGAAGATATATATATATATATATATATATATATATATATATATATATATAATATATTTATATAAACATATATGTATAGATATATTGATCACTGTGTTCCAAGGGTATATTATGAGCTTCCTTTGTGGGTTATAGACTCTGACTCTTTGGATTATTTTAAGAAGTAACTTGATGATTATATTGGGAATAATAAATATAAATAAAATATGAAAAAGACTGCTATATTAAAGGTCTGAAGGACTGCTAGCAGCTTGGTAATAACTATGTAACTATGATTAGCCTGATCTTTGCAGATTTTAGGAGCACTCTAGAGTCACACAGTTTCAAGTCTATTTACAGCAAAAGCTGTTGAAACAGCTATGAATCCCACATCTAAATTTCAGTTTTTGTCTGTTGAAATGGCCACAGCCATTGAAAGGCATGTGTTTAATGTAGCCATTCTGTGTTTAAAAAGCAGCCATTTCATCAATTCACTGGAAACAAACAGTAATGTACCTTACCTTTTGGTGCTGTGTTTACCTTCTAGCACTGTGTGGTGCATGTTTAATGAAAAAGCACATTCTTGCTTTTTTTAATAAAAATAAATACAAAAAACAGGTTGTAGGGAGAAACAACAGTATATAATCTGTCATGGCACCCTCAAAGTCAAAGGCCCCAGGCAACTGCTTGAATCACCCTTATTATAATCTGCCACTGATACGTGGCACTGTCTTTTGTGGTATTAGATAATGGTCAGTCATGCATAGGATTTCTTGATAACACATTTGCAAAAAATTAAAAGTTTTGCAGGTACATGGACTGCTCTGGCATTGAACCTTCTTAACAGTCTCTGTCATCTCTGTGGCACTTTGTCTAAGTCACAGGAACTGATTAGTGGAACTAATGGTGTGTGGACAGTCTGAAGCTAATATGTATTTAGATAGTTTCTCAGATGCCCACACACTTACAAGACACTCCTTTTCAATCTACAAATACTTCTCTTCTGTATCTGTTAATAATCTAGAGAAAAAGGCAGCATGACATAACACATGTTCACCCATTTGTAGTAATACTGCATGTAGGTCATTGCTATTAGCATCTGTACTCACTATTCTCACTTTAATGACATCATAGTATGCTAACACTATAGATGTTAGTATTTCTTTTACTTTGCTGAATGCTTGGGCTTATGCATGCCCTAGGACCAGGGTACATTTTTGTTTAACGGGTCTGTTAAAGGACATAGTACTATTAATAGATCTAGCACAAAGTGGCCCAAATAGTAAATCACACCTAGTGCTTGTTTAAACTCAGTCACATAAGATAGGTCTTGTAATTCACCTGTTGTTCTGACCTTGCTTGTATCTGGTCAGATTTCACTGGCACTTATGCTGTGACCAAAGTACTGGAGCTCTGTTTTACTAAAGCAGCATTTGTATTGGTTTAGCTTTAAAACAGAATTATTGGTAGTCTATAGCACTATGCCTAACCTTGAACCATGTGTTTTTTTTTATTGAGACCAAAAACTAGGATACCATCTTTAACGAGAACAACACAACCATTTTGCTATGAAAAATTTCAGGATCCGAGTATCCATTTAAAATAAAACCTTCCCATATGGGTAATGAAGGTTGTCAACTTTTGACTCTCTTTATCTAAAGATATTTGCCAGAACCAACTAGAAACAAAACACTTTTCCTTCAACAAGTTTGGGCGTTGTGTCCTCCAGTGAAGGAAGATTAAACTTTTCATGCACAGCTGCATCATTGAGCTTTTTATAAATCAGCACATACTTGCAGTCAATTACTTTTTAATCACTGGGAACATGGGAGCACACCCCTCTGTTGGTTCAGTTACACTTTCAATAATGTCATGGCTTTGCATTTGTTTAAACTGGGCCTCAGCTTTGGACTGCATAGGACATGGTACTCCCCTGGGTAAGGTCAAGACATGTGGCACAGCATTCAGTTTTACTTTAATCATAACTGATTTACAATCAAGCATTTCATTTTCACCAAACATTTCTACAGTGACTTTATTTCATATACCACAGCTAATTATTTATGTATGGACCACTCAACACATAACCACAAAACTCCCTTCCAGTCAGGCATACCTAGAAATTTACCAGTGCACTTGGGCTAACATGCAGAGCTACAAATTTCAGTTCCTGCATCATGCAACTGCAAACACTTTGAGAACTTAGCATATGTAACATGTGGTATTTCAATAACATTGGCCCTGCCAACTCACCTGGGGTCCATGAATAGGAATTTTAACTTGACATTCTGTTTCAGCATCAGACACAGTAGTGCATGAACTCAGGAAAAATGTTTTCTGTACATTTTTTAGTTTCCTTCCTAGGAGTAACCTCCATCTGCCATGTTCAACACACTGTTGTAAGATGCATTATGTTAACTATCACACTGTGCATTTACCACTCTGTTTTACCTTACAAACATTATTTATTATGTTTAAATTAGCATTTTGTCTTTTAATCAACTGTGCATATTTGGCTATTTGTATTGCTTTCTCTAGATTAACTTCAAGCTGTAGCATTTAAGATAACTTCTATACCAGCCATCCCAGTTACACTTCTGTCAGTAATTTGCTCTTCTTTTGTGTAATTAGTCACCTTATGAAAACTTTTAACATGTTCACCTTTTGTTGGTACACATTGGTAGAAGCATGTTCTTTCAAGTATTATATATCTTTTTGGCACAAAATGTTCATTGAGTTTTCTTATCACTATTACCTAGCACTAGCTTTCTGTGAATGAAAAAGGAACTTTATATGGCCTTCACTTCACACTACATAGAGTACAGGAGAGCATTTACCTGGATTTCATGCAGTTCTTTATCTAATTTAGTTTCCACATGAAATCACACAAACTTTTCTCTCCATAGAAGTCATCCAAAGGGTTTTTAAAAATCAACCAACAATGTTGGGTTAAATTTCATCTTTATGGAAGAATTTCAGTTTTTCCTGGGCTAAACAGTTCACATTTGGAGGGCTTTGTAAGATAAAAAAAATCCTTTTAAAGGTAAAATATTAGACTTTGCAGATTCACTCTGGGTGGTTTGGCATGGTTTCAGCTGATAATGCTTTTTTTTTTTTTGCATATTGAAAAGATCTTCATTTTGACACCATGTCAGAATGTACACCAATGTTTATCGAGTAATTGTTATTGGAAGTCTTAGAAATATCAAGCTACTCAATCAATTTAATCAAACAGGTAACTTATTCTGAACAACATGGTAGCCCAACACAAATGATATTATCACTTCAAGCAACTTGCACTAACTGAACTCTAGCTTAGAACAGTAATGCATCATGGGGTATGCACAGTCTTAAAAGGACAATACTGTTATTATAGTCTTAAAGGTGACAATAGCTATTACATATAGGCATTTTTGAAGCTTTATTCCACTTACTATCACACTTTCTTATTCTTATTATGAGCTCACTCCAACTCAGAGAAAGGGCATAAAAAAGTCTCACACTTCCTCTTAGTTACCCAGACCTCAAAGAGAGAATAAGGTAAGGAAACAAGGTAAAACACATCACTACAACAAGCAGTGATCAAACACAAACATGCAAATATACACTTGCTCATTTCTGCTCGTAGAAACAAAACCTGTACAAACGGACCTCAGGCAGTTGAAGGGAACCAGCCTGGTTACGCTTAAGAGGTGGTCCTCAGGAGGTACTTTCAGCCCTCTGACAAGAGCTGTGCTCTGTTTAGCACAATCTTCTTCTTCTTCTTTCAGCTTTTTCCCGGTTAGGGGTTGCCACAGCGGATCACCTGTCTGCTCATGATTGGCAGTGGAGTTTTACTGTGTTGATTTGCCAGCCCGATGCCCAACCTTCTACAGAAGGCACCGCTCTGTTTAGCACAATATAAAATTTAATTTCAAATTCTTCTTACTTCTACTGTGCTGTAAAATATCTGAAAGGGTGATGACTTCCCACAGAAAAGAAAATGCATATTATCTTGCTGGCCACAACTTAACAGTACAGCAAAGTGCCTGGATATCTATCTATCAGATGTCTATGTACAGTAAAGCCTTCTTAATATTTACATTTCTGGTCTAATACAAGCAGATTTCTAGTCCCACTGGTGATGTGTCTACTGGGGACAGACTATTGCTTATCATGTTATTTATTCAATGGCAGTTCTATCACATCATTTTAAGTAGGGTGGCCTGTAGAAATACAATTGCTTAACATATTTTCAGCTAGCATGCACATTTCCTGAACTGCAGTTTTAATTGTCTTGATTTCTTAGTTTTCTAATTTTTACAGAGGTCTAAGTTCCCAGAAAATAACACTACCATAAAAATGTCCTGGATTGTTTGTCTGCTTAGCTGATGTTCTTCGTGTTTCACTGTTGCAGTCCTCACATATGGGTTATCCGGCTCCTAGTAGCCTTCCGTCGGCCCGAATACTAGAGTCCTTGGTATATGACATTGGCTGCCACCGGTTGTAAAACTGATGTCAGTACGTCAGGTATAAAGGGAGGCAGCCGACACCATTTCCTCAGTCTTTCTTACCACGGAGCCCGAAGCAGATGAAATTCGCACTAGTTCCAGTTGGCCATTTACCTTCGTTTCACTTTCTGACTACCAAGTTGAAGACACCTTCAGATTAGTACCCCGTTGGGGATGCTCTTTTCTTGCTTTAACGAATGTCAGATAAAGTTAATAACTGTCTTGGCTGTGGAAAACAGATTCCACACTGTGATTTCCATTCCTATTGTATAACTTGTTTGGGTCTTGGGCATGATGTCCCTAACTGCGATCTCTGTGCTTCGTTTAACCCGCGTACCATACGCCGCAGAGCTAAGATTTTGTATAAGCATTTCGGAGTCTGGCCTAAGTTCGTCGCTATGGCGTCTTCTGATCTCCCAACCGGCTATACCTAGGAAATGCAAAGACAAGGACTGCAACAGGCCTAGGGTTAAATCTACTAATGACGCACCTGTGAAATTTGTTGTCAGCACAGCGGTAGTCAGTGAGGCACTTTTGCAGCCCCTGTAGTCCACAGATTTTTAGCCGCAAGCCTCTGCCGAGACCTTTATGAAGTCATCCATGCCACAGGTTGCTATTTTGTCTTCAGACCCTCTGCCTGTCGCCACCTCAGATGGATCTGGAGCCGCTTTGCAGGCACCGGCTTCTGATGCCTCTTCTTTTTGACATGAGACCAGAACTAGACCGACTACCTTAATTCAGACTTCTGCAGTTGCTAGGCCTCCTGAGTCCCTCCGGATTGCTAGTAAACCTTCCAGCCACAAACCTACTCACAAGCAGGCATCGACCTCTCCTCCTGTACCTCAGTCCCAGTTGGTAAAGATGGCTGGTGATCTTCTTTCCCTGATTAGGGGCTCTCATCCCCCCTCCCTTCAAAGAGAGCTCGGGAATTATCTCCTTATGTTTTGTCTGTCTCAGATTTTGAGATTTCCAGTATGATTGCTGGTGAAGAAGGAAATTCTCAACTTTTTTCTGGCTTTGAGGATTCTGATGCTGAGGACTCTATCCCTCCTGCCACCCCTCCAGAAGATTTTTCCTTTGGGGATACTTTGAATACTCTTAGGGGGAATTTTAAATGGGAATGTCAGGATTTTCCACAGTCTAAGAAAAGAATCAGGGAATTTCTAGATTTGCCACAGCATAAGCCTCTGGCTATACCTCCAGTTTTGGAAGTTGTGGATGATGTTTTCATGGAAAATTCTTTAACTCCTAATTCTGTTCCTCTTGCTCCCAGAAAACCAGATAGGTATTACAGGGTTCCTGAATCTCATCAATTCCTTTTTAAAAACCCTACTGCTGATCCAGAAATTATTTCTCAAGGCCCCAAGGGTGTTAAGGCTACTATTGCTAAAAACCCTGTGCCTTCTGATAAGGAATCTAGGGCCTTGGACAGGTGGGGTAAAAAAGCCTATACCTCTGCAAATCTTGCCATTAGATCCATGAATTGTCTTTTTCACATGCTTAAGTATCAGTAGCATACTTTGGAGGCTATTAAGGCTAAACTTGGAGATATTCCTTCCATGACTGAGAACAAAGATTTACAAGACTTACTGAATTCTGCCACTTTAGTTAATAAACAGTCACTTCATTGTTGTTTTGACACTTTGGCGGCTTCCTGCAGAGCAGCAGCCACTGGTTCTGTAATTAGAAGGCATGCTTGGCTTAGGGAGCAGCCTCTTTCTGAACCAGTTAAATCTAAATTGCTGGATGTTCCTTTGCACAAGGACAATCTTTTTGGTAATAAGGCTGAGGAGGTACTAAAGAAGTTGGAGGATAAGGCAAAATCTATGCAAGCTGTAAAAGATTTCCTTCAGGTTCAGCCTCCTCGGTTTAGTAGGCATTATCCTTCCAAGAATTGTTCTTTCCCTGATCCTGGCAAGCAGGGTTGCTCTTGACCTAGGGGTTTCAGATCTTCCTGAGGGCAGGCTTCTGCCCCTCAAAGGGCTAAATAATGGCATTCTTCTTCTGCTAAATCGGGGAGTTCTAAGCCAGCTTCCCAAAGCAAACATTTTCAATGACTCCGGCCTTCTTGTGCCTACCTCTGCGGACCCTGGATTTGCTTTGGGGGGAAGTTTAGCCAGGTTTGCAGAGGTATGGTCTACCATCACAGATGACAAATGGGTGCTCAATATAGTAAACCAAGGTTACAGGTTTTACTTTCACACCTTCCCTGTTTTATAAAGATACCCAGACATACCCGGAACTCTCAGGGCAGAGGTAGAAACTCAAATTTCTTATCTACTGACTATGGGGGCTATAGAGCCAGTTCCTGCAAATCAGGTAGGCCTAGGTTTTTATTCAAGGCTTTATCTGGTACCCAAGAAAGGGGGCAGCTGGTGCCCTATTCTGAATCTGTCCATTCTAAATACTTTTCTAGTGATGCCCAAATTCAGGATGCTCACCCTTCAACAGTTACTACCAATGCTGGGCAAGGATTCATGGCTGGTAAATTTGGATCTCAAGGAGGCTTGTCTGCACATCCCAATAAGGGAGAGTTGCAGGCAGTTCCTTCGCTTCAGGGCTTGGGAGCAACACTTTCAATTCTCAGCATTGCTCTTTGGCTTATCTACTGCTCCCAGAGTTTTTACAAAGTGCCTGGCTCCAGCCATTGCTTTTTGCAGGCAGAGAAACATTTAAATTTATCCTTACCTAGATGACTGTCTCATTCAAGCAAACTCCCCAGAACAACTAGAAAAGGATTTGGATTTCATGAAGAACATTCTCACCTCTTTGGGTTACACTCTCAATGAAAAGAAGTCAAAGTTGGTTCCTTCAAGGGAGATTGTTTTCCTGGGAGCTAGTCTGAATACAGCCACCTAGATGGTATTCCTCCCTCAACAGAAGCAAGAAAATCTTTCCGCTTATGTCATGAACTTGACAAGCATGACCCAGCTCTCTCTGCAAGGCAATTCCTGCAAGAACTAGGGTTCATGGCTTCATGTATTTTGATGATCCCATATGCAAGGCTGCATATGAGAAAACGTCAGTGGTACCTCAAGAATCTTTGGTGTCAACACACACAGGACTTAGACTTGATTCTTCCCCTGATTCCCTGTCTACAAATGGAGTTCCTCTGGTGGGCGACAGCCTGTTCTCAGAACAAGGGTCTGCCTTTCTGCCCACCACCTGCCAGCCAGACTCTCACCACAGATGCCTCAGATGTTGCATGGGGGGCTCATCTGGAGGGCAGGGGGGCATGCAGGGGACTTGGAGCACCCAGCAGATTCATCTTCACACATACTTAAAAGAATTGAGGGCAGTGCAGCAGGCCTTGCTGGCTTTCAAGGACCTACTTTACCCTGGGACTCTGCTGATCAGGGAAGACAATACCACAGTCATGTGGTACATCAGCAAGCAAGGGGGGACTCACTCTTACCCCTTGTGCAGACAAAGCATGAGACTATGGTCCATAGCAGCATCCATGGGCTTACATCTAATAGCCCAGTATCTTCCAGGGAGGCTAAACTCCTTGGCGGATCATTTGAGCAGACATGTTCTGGATCCTCATGAGTGGCAACTGAACAGGGACATTTTCCGTCGCATCACTCATCATTGGGGCACCCCACAAGTGGATATTTTCTCCTGCCACACCAGTCATCTCCTTCCAACCTTCTGCACCAGGGAGTTTCACAACAAAGCTTGGAGGGTGGATGCATTGTCCTTTCCATGGACACATTTCTCAGTTTATGCATTCCCTCCTCTGCCTCTTCTTCCCAGAGTTCTGCTAAAGATAAGGGACGAAAAACCAAAGGCTATTCTGATAGCTCCAGATTGGCCCAGGCAGCATTGGTATCCCCTCCTTCGCAGCCTTTCCCAGACTCAGCCTTGGCATCTTCCCCTGGTACCAGATCTGTTGGTTCAGGGAAGGGCAAAGTTCCTTCATCCTCATCTTCAAACTCTGCATTTAACTGCCTTGCTAATACTTTAAATCTTTCCCAACAGGTGGTTGAAGTTCTTCATGAGGCCAGGAGGCCTAGCACCAGACAATCCTACGCAGATAAATGGAAGAGATTTTGCTCTTGGATGCTAACTAAAGGAGAAGACTTCTCATCCTTCTCTTTCACTCATTCTTGACTACCTAGCAGGATTGCTTAATGGTGGACTTTCATTTCTTCCATCAAAATTCACACTTCAGCAATTTCAGCTCATTGTTCTTTTGAGCAACCCATTTTCTCTCACCCCTTGATGAAACAGTTCCTGAGGGGAGCTAGTAATCTTAGACTTCACAGAAGAGCTCCTACTCCTGCTTGGGATCTTAATTTTGTCCTGGAAAAACTTAATCTGCCTCCCTTTGAACCAGCTGCCTCTGCAGATTTGAAGTTTCTATCCTGGAAGACTGCTTTCCTTTTAGCTATTACTTCAGCTAGAAGGGTATCTGAGCTGCAAGCCTTAATGGCAGTAGAACCTTTCATTATTTTTCACTCAGATCGGGTTTCTCTGAGAACCAATCCCTCCTGTATGCCTAAGGTGGTTTCCAGTTTAACCCTTAACCAGTCTATTCACCTGCCTACATTTTTCAACAATCCCCAAAATAAAGGGGAGAGGATTCTGCACTCTCTTGATGTACAAAGACAGCTGAGATTTTACTTGGACAGGACTAAATCCTTTCTAAAATCAGAACAGTTATTGGTTAGTTTTGCTCCTGGGGCTCAGGGTAAAGCTATTTAAAAACAAACCATCTCCAAATGGATTGCTCATTGTATTCACTTTTGTTACCTGCAGCATGGGAAGGTTCCCCCTCAGGGTATTAGGACCCATTCTACTAGAGTAGCCTCTACCTCTGCAGCCTTTCTGAGAGGTGTGCCTACTAAGGACATTCTAGAAGCAGCTACTTGGTCTTCTGTCCATACTTTCACAAAGCATTACAATCTACCTTTGTTTTCTAAATCCAGGGCTGGTTTTGCCTTTGCAGTTTTGCAGGGCCTCCTTACTGACCCTTAATATGTGATCCTTCCTCCCCCTTTTGTCTTCTTACTGGGTTTTGGGAATCAACCCATATGTGAGGACTGCAACAGTGAAACATGAAACATGTTGCAGTCCTGGTTTCCCACCCACTATTCCCCCTTTTTTCCTAAGCCACAGACTATAGATTTTTATTTTTTGTATGACATGTGTCCAGGGTGCTGCCATTCCTGGGTTAGCCTTCTTTTGGGGGCTCCTGACAGTTAAAGCAAGAAAAACTGAGGAAATGGCGTTGGCTGCCTCCCTTATATCTGATGTACTGACATCAGTTTTACAACCAGCGGCAGCAAACGTCATATACCAAGGACTCTGGTATTTGGGCCGACTGAGGGCTAACGGGAGCCGGATAACCCATATGTGAGGACTGCAACAGTGAATACATTTGAACATCAACATTTATGGTAAGTGTACACAACTGTACTTTTTCATGTACACATCCTTGAAATGGAGTTCCATGAACCACTTACTTTCTAGTACAAGGAAAAGAGTCCCAGCAAAAATACTATACTTTCTCAGGTCAACTAAGACTTTGATCAAATATATTGTTTGGGTCTTGTCCCCACTGGCAGTCCCTTGTGCATGTGCCTGTGTACTGTACTAAATGATGTGGTCTTGAACACGACAGCTGGCGTTCCACTGTCTTCCTTTCTCTGAGGGTTCCATTTCACTCTGCAGTATGACTCACTAACTAACCACTTTTAAACTGTTGTTTATTTAATATATGGAGCCTGTCAGTCCTCACCTTTTAACAGTATCCATCCCTTCCACTTGCAAGTGGAAGTCAGTCCTTTGGTATGTGTGCTTATTGCATAAATAATACTTAAAATTAAATGATTACGATGTAAGTGCAGCATCTCTTCTAAATCAGGGAAAAACAGGAAAAGCATTTGGAAAACCGACAGTAACTTTGATTCTGCCAGGAGATGGAGCCAAAGTTTCAAGGATTTAATTTCCAACTATTCCAGCTTGCTGGTTGGTTGTTCAGCAGGTTTCTGAAGCGTGTTTACAAGACAGCTTTTAGACATTTCATAGACTGAATGAAACTGTGGATGAAAACTGCTTTGAGACTGCTATTAATGGAACTGTCTAAAAAGTTCACACATATTTAATAAAGAAAATTAGAACACAAAATTGTTCTGGTGTAATGTGATCTTCTGAAATGATATCACTTTAAATAGCTGCCAAAAAAGACAAAAGGAACAGAAAAATAATTATTTGTAGTACTCAGATGATTGCATTTGGGCTGACAGACAGCTTCAAGCTCCAGCTTGATTCAGTGAGCCAAACTTTGAACATTTTTGGCACATATATAACCTGTCAAGTATGAAGATAAATCCTGTGCAGTTCAACACATGCCATTCGTGAAGCAAATATAACACAAAATGAAGCCATGCTAAAAACAAAACTTATATATATTTTGATGGGTGGGGAAGCCATCAATACAGTCTCATTTGATATCTATGCTAGACTTTAATACTGAGTTTTAGCACTTTGTTACAGCAGACTCTGACAGCCCCGTTAAGCATATTAATGCTTATAAGCTTATCAGATATGCTGCAGTTATGTTTTTTTTCTCTCTCTCTCTCTGTCTGTCACAGCACTTGGACAGGAACATACACACACACACACACACACACACACACACACACACACACACACACACACACACGTTGTACTAAGTTAATATTCCAATCAGGGCTCATATGGGACAGCACAGTAGTGTAGAGTTTAGAGCTGTAGCTTCCCAGTGATTGGTTCTCCTGTTAAGATCCTGGCTGGGGTGCTTTCTGTTTGAGGTTTACACGGCCTTTTTGAGTCCTTGTGAATTTTTGCTGGGGTATGTGGTCTCTTGGGAATAAAAGTGGCTTAGGACATCTCAAACAGGAAAAGACGTTGCTACAAACCAAGAAACAGTACAGCATTACAAGATTACAAACGAATCCAAAGACATACGTCTGGAACTTTTCTCCCTGGGCCTCGGCTGAAAATGGGCTCTGTCCAAGTCGGACTTTCCCAGTA